>NC_140239.1:9377263-9509763 GCF_949987555.1 Borostomias antarcticus | reverse complement strand
AGGGACAAAAACAAAATATGCACTCATACACAAGCGCGCGCACACACACACACACACACACACACACACTGAGCAGCCTTCGAGGCACACAGGAACACAGACTCTCTCACACGCAGAGTCAAACAAAGGAAGATTGGAAAGCCTTTACCCTGTCGCCAAGCTTTCCAACGACCCCGGTTATCCCCGTCTCGCCCTGCCGCACAGAAGACCATCAGCATCTCATAAACATGTTCCCAATTTTCATAGAATGCAGATCAGTACTATTACACAGTTATATGATGTGTTGTGGTGAAAAGGAGCAGGGTAGAGTGCTAAAGTAGCGATGACAGTAAAAGACTTTGGGAGATGGTGCATGCTGGTTGGACCTGACCTTCAGTCCATCGGGGCCTGTGGTCCCAGGGAGCCCCTGCCTCCCAGGTCTGCCCTGAACAGAGAGCAGAGATGACCCACGGTACTGTACCTGAACACCACTAGAACAGCGTTCCTGTACCTGCTCAACACTAGAACAGCATATGTATCTGTGCCTAGAATACCGCTAGAACAGCATACCTGTACGTAGAACACCACTAGGACAGTACGCCTGTACCTGCACACTAGAACACTATAACACCCCAGACTGATATTAAAGGGGTGGTAGGTTGCTACTTTATCTGCTCGTGCTCATAGGACAGGAGCTCATAGGACAGGATAGGAGCAGATGAAAACAAGCGCTGCCCAAACACAAACCAATTCTAAAACTGAATTCAGTCATTGAGTCCATGTATTGTGCAGAGCACCCCTCAAAATCATACATAAAACAGATGAACAGAATCCTAGCATTACAAAGAATACCGCAGACCAGACTGATCTGATCAGTGTCTTCTTGATGCCTCAAAATGGATCCTCTGTTTAAATCGGTCTCTGGCATAGCAATTGTTTTTCCTGACAGAAGACAGTCACTTTGTGCTTTTAAAGACTCCAACGATCCACGAGTCCCTCTGCCTCCAGCTGAGATCCAACTGTAGTCTGCTAGACACATGATTTAGACATTATTGGATCAAACGCATTTATTTTCAGCACGGACTCTACAGAACTCCTGTAGCTTTAGTAGACAGCAGCTTGGACTGTGATGGAAGCAGAGGGCTGGCGTGCGGTGATGGGATTATTCCACTGCTATTGTTTAACCTGGGCTGGCTCCAAGGTCACTTCTCATTCTGCCATTGACGGATTCAGATGTGTCTGCAGCAGGTTAAATGATGAAGGAATCCTTAGCTACTGACAATCAGAGGCTTCTCCTGCACAGCTGCTTTAATGGATCTAGAAAACATAAGCCTGTCCAGATGTTTACAATTAGTCATGGACAGGGAATCTGTCAATAGTAGAAACATGACTTAATAAACTCAATAAACATTAAACAATGGAGCAACTGCAATTCCACCCCCTTTGTTAAATAGATTATTCTGTTAATGAAATTATGACATTTCTTGTCAGTGTTTGGCAAAATGGCCACACTCCAAAAGCTCACATCTTAAAACGAATGCATGAAACTGATATTTGGACTATTCCACTGACTATGCTATATATTCCCTGGTTTAAACCATGAGGCATTGTTTTTTATAATCCAGGTCAAAAGTTCCTGACTATGATGTTTTGTTTTGCTATGCCAGAGCACCTTGTGGAGGAGACTACAGCAACCCACTGACCAATCTGGTGCCACAACTGCACATTAAGCAAGTTAGCAGACTGTCAAAATAGCTTCAACAGACACTTCAACACACACTTCAACAGCGCACTATATCAGTGACCACATGTGGCTGCCAAGGTCAACAGTATATCCCTGACCATATCCTAGTGATTCAGCTGAATCTAAACCTGGACAACGGCATATGGGCTCCCCTCATGTCTTCAGTGTGGTGAACCATGGGTTTACAGCTACCCAACATTGTCAGTATTCCTGATTTTCTAATTGGTCGGGAGTAAACGTAGCTATCCAATCAGTACTCACCTCTGGTCCCATGGCTCCAGGTGGCCCCAGTGGCCCCGCATCACCCTGGAAGAGACCAGCACACTAGCTCAGGAAACAAACTCATGTCATTGGCTCATGTGGCTAAAACGCTTCCCTATGATGTATTTTACACACTGAATCAAAAGATCCAGCCTAGATCAGTTCACATGCTCCTCCCACCTCCAGTCCTGGTGTTCCTCTAGGGCCTGGTAAACCTCTCACCCCTGGCTTCCCCTGCGGATGACAAAGGTTGTTCTGGTTTAATAAACAACTTGGCTAGTAGAATTCAGTGCTACTACTGTACATGAACTACTGCTCCAGTATTGAGTTGTGGTTGAGTGTGACTCTAGTGTGTTAATGCGACTCTAGTGTGTTAGTGTGACTCTAGTGTGTTAGTGTGACTCTAGTGTGTTAGTATGACTCTCGTGTGTTAGTGTGTTAGTGTGACTCTAGTGTGTTAGTGTGACTCTAGTGTGTTAGCATGTTAGTGTGACTCTAGTGTGCTACAGTAGTGACTCAAGTGTGTTCATGCATTAGTATGACTCTATTGTGTTAGTGTGACTCCCGTGTGTAAGTATGACTCTTGTGTGTTAGTGTATTAGTGTGACTCAAGTGTGTTACAGTAGTGTGACTCTAGCGTGTTAGTGTGACTCTAGTGTGTTAGTGTGCTAGTATGACTCAAGTGTGTTAGTGTGACTCTAATGTGTTAGTGTGTTAGTATGACTCTAGTGTGCTACAGTAGTGTGACTCTAGTGTGTTAGTGTGTTAGTATGACTCTAGTGTGTTACCGTAGCATGACTCTAGTGAGTTAGTGTGTTAGTATGACTCTAGTGTGTTAGTGTGGCTCTAGTGTGTTACAGTAGTGTGACTCTAGTGTGTTAGTACGACTCTAGTGTGTTAGCATTACTCTAGTGTGTTAGTGTGGCTCTAGTGTGCTACAGTAGTGTGACTCTAGTGAGTTAGTGTGTTAGTATGACTCTAGTGTGTTAGTGTGGCTCTAGTGTGTTACAGTTGTGTCACTCTAGTGTGTTAGTACGACTCTAGTGTGTTAGTGTGTTAGTATGACTCTAGTGTGTTAGTGTGGCTCTAGTGTGTTACAGTAGTGTGACTCTAGTTTGTTAGTACGACTCTAGTGTGTTAGTGTGACTCTAGTGTGTTACAGTAGTGTGACTCTAGTGTGTTAGTACGACTCTAGTGTGTTAGTGACTCTGTACTGACCTTCGGCCCCTCAGGTCCGTTGTGACCCGGTGGACCGATGTCACCTGGGAAACCCTGAGGACAACCAGGAAGTAGACATTTAATCAGGAAGTAGACATTTAATAAGGAAGTAGACATTTAGCTCTAAAACTACAACGATGGGTCTGTCCCAATTCAAGGGTTACATCCTACCTAGGTCGCAGCCTACGTGGTCTACGTAGGTCGCGTCCTTCAGGCCAGTTAGGCCAGATATAAACGTTTTTTGAAATGGGACGGTCTAGCCTATGGAGGATTCCCAACTCGTCATTTTGTTGCCTAGGCAGCCCCAAGCGCGTGCCGGTAGCGCGACCTGTCCTAATGCTGATGGCAGGTTGTTATGGAAACACCATAGCAAATGCCTATCTAAATCGTCTATCTAAACGCGTAATTTGGATAAAGTTTCCACATATTGGGATTCTATGGTGGTACTATCAGGCATGAAATTGTATTAAAACGTAATAATATTAACATCAAAGCGGTTTAAAAACGTTTTAAAATCCGAGCAATGGCGGCTGGTACAGGAATTCAGCCGGACCAAAACGCATTCTGGGAGGGAGGCCGCGAAGGCAGGCCGCGAAGGATCCATCAGTTGTATCCTTCAAATTCGTCAAAAGTAGGCCGCATTTATGGGCTGCATTCGGAGGACTCTTCGTAGGCTGAATTAATTGGGACAGCACTTGTCACCCCGCTGTGACGTAGCAGCCTTCAAATCCGGCCTAGGTAGGATGCAACCCTTGAATTGGGACAGACCGGATGTGACATAACTTCTGATATCAACAGGGCGACACTCATTAGAGATAATCCGATACCAAGCCAGTCAGCCTCCTGTCAGGGTCTGCTGGTATAATGCAAAAGCTGCACATCCTGCACTGAAAAGACAGAAGGACCGATATCTAGCCTGGGTCCAGACCTTCGAATCCGCCCACTCCACCAAAGTGGACTGACTGACAGTTTCTCAGACTAAAAAACAAAAAAAGCGCCTTTGTTGCTTTTGTCGAGTGTTTTCGAGCTGTGCTCAAGAGCCAAAGAGGAGTAATGACTAACAATGGTTTTTCATGAACATTGCAATGGCAATTAAAAGTACCAATTACTTTCAAATCCTAACAGCACTCTGCTTTGAAGGCATTTATTCAAAGGTGAGATTTTTTTTTTTGCCGTTCTCGTTTCGACTTAAAATGATGTTAGATTCAGACAGATATGTTGATCTCTGGTGATTGGTTACGGAAAATCGAATCTCCCTCCCCCATGGAAAGAGTGGAAGCAATTTCAGACTGAAGATATCAACAGAGTGTGACAAGTTGACAATTCTGTCTGATATCACGCTAACAAATATCTCCCTCTCTGTCTGTTGGGTGAGCGTGTCCCGTTTTCCAGGTATGAGGCCACTTCACGGAGTCTACTGTTCATTTTTACAATGCACTGAGAAACATGGTTGACATTTTCTCCCTTTTCTCCTCACCTCAAGGCCAGGGGGCCCGGCTGGACCATCAGGCCCCAGGTCACCGGTCTTACCCTGCAACACACAACACAAGAAACAATATTAAACAATATTACCCTGCAGTCCTACACAACACAAACAATATTACCCTGCAGAAATACACAACACAGAAACAATATTACCCAGCAGAAATACACAACACAGAAACATTATTACCCTGCAGTCCTACACAACACAGAAACATTATTACCCTGCAGTACACAACACAGAAATAATATTACCCTGCAGCAACACAGAACACAGAAACCATATTACCCTGCCACACACAACACAGAAACAATATTACCCTGCCACAAACAACACAGAACAATATTACCCTGCCACACACAACACAGAAACAATGTTGGTGTGACCGTCTCGTTGGGTCAGAAAACACAGATGAACATGATAACACTGACAGAACACACCTGTGAACCTGGTCTCCCTTGGACACCTGGCAGCCCAGGTGAACCCTGGATACCCTGTAGAACACACCACATCATAATATCTATAGGAATCACACACACACACACATGCGTGCGCGCACACATACGCACACACACACACACACACACACACACATGATAACCTCTAAAGGAAACACACACACACATACATGATGACCTCTAGAGAAAATAGACACACACACACACACGATAACATCTAGAGATAACAGACAAACCATAGGCGATTTTACCCTCTGAGAGTAGAGGGGGCAACATTTTGACGTGAGAAAAAAAACAAAACAGTTCTGCCGTCTCGTCCCATCTATTTACAAAGAATACCAGTTGTGAACAGTATGCTTATAAGAAATCCGTATGACAATTCAATATGTACAACGCATCAAACTTCATCTAGACACCACGAGCATGTCAATATGACTTTATGACCGAGCACTAGGCCATACCCAACATCACAACATCAAACTGCAACTGCCTGCTGGTGCTAGCTTCCTCGCTCGATGGTGATGTTGCTAGTGCTAGTGCTAGTGCTAGCTCCGATAGCCTCTGGAGCACTTCTGCATTCGATTGCACCTGCTGCGCTGTCATTTCGAGTGGTAGCTTCTTCATTAGCATTGCCAGATTTTATTTTATTTTATGAAGAAGTGGTAAATTGTTTGTATAGCTCTTTCTGCCATTATGAGCAGGTTGGCTAGTTGTAGCTTGTTGAGCACTGAGCAGTACAGTCAGATCTAATTTTTTTCGACGGACGAGTTGTGCCATTAGTGGATTATGAATATATATATATTTTTAAAGGTAGCCTAGTTTAAGTAA
This sequence comes from Borostomias antarcticus, assembly GCF_949987555.1. NCBI lineage: Eukaryota > Metazoa > Chordata > Actinopteri > Stomiiformes > Stomiidae > Borostomias > Borostomias antarcticus. The sequence goes on along the minus strand of NC_140239.1, from coordinate 9,503,792 downwards.
TAAATACACTTTTAAAATTAATGATGATCTAACACAAACTGGTACAAACCACAATTATGTATTTAATAATTGTGTTAATTAGTAAAAAAAAAAAAAAATCTTTTTTTTTTTTTTTTTTAAGAATCTGAGCAGAGTTGGGCTGTCCAATCAGGGGGGGCATTTGCCCCCCCTGCCCCCCCTATAAAATCGCCAATGAGACAAACACTGATATTACATCAGAAAACAGTAGATATGCTGTATACTGTAGTAGAGGTATATTTCCTAAGCTGAGAGTGAAATACTGCACCTTGTCACCTTGAAAGCCAGTCTCTCCTGGTTCTCCTGGAAGACCCACTTCACCCTAATAACATGAGATGGGACATGGGGTTAAAGTACTAATGGATTCTCCTGCTAAGCTGACAGGTGCAACCTACTGTTCCTGATTTTAAAGGTGCAGTATGTGGCTTGGCTCAGAAGCACTTTTTGTTCCATATACCTTTTTGCAATTCTCATTATATAGCGATAGTATTTAATAAATAAAGTACTCTCACACTAAAATGAAATAAATGTGTAATCTGTGGAAGTCACAAGATTGTAATAAATGTGTCCAATCATTTTGAGTTGCCAACTTGAAATGATTGGATAGCCTACCTGCCTGTCAGATTTGTCGGTTGAATTTTTCAAAATCTTTCAAAAATCTTTCCTAGATCTAATGGGAAATCACAAACCACATACTGCATCTTTAATGTGTATCTAGTCATAAACGCATGCATCATTCCTAGCGACGCGTGTTCAGACCTGGGGTGCGTTCAAATTCAGCTAACAGAGGCGAACGTTCGTCGCAAACATGTTTTCTCTAAACGGTCACATTTGAACGGCTTTTAATGAACGTTCCAAATAGAACAACAACCATGTTCCAAAATACCGTTAGGCTACAAGCCTGGGTCCATTGTGATCCTCGTTCCGTTACTGGCAAACTACCTCTCCAGACTGTTAGCTTCTGTTAGCAAACATTTGCGGCGAACACAAAGCTAACGGAAAATAGTTCGCTAACGTTCGCAAACGTTCGGTATGTTCGCTGAATTTGAACGCACCCCAGATGCAGGGGCGCCGCCAGGGATTTGGGCCCCATGAAAAGATGAGATTGGGCCCCACCAGTGGTACAGGCTTGATTTGAACACTGGGAGGACACAATAAGCGGGGGGTCTGGAGGTCCTCCCTCAAGACATTTTGAGGTCACACTGAATTTCCTGCATTCTGATGAATTTTTATGCACTAATTTGAGACTTTTCTGCATCAGTTTATGGTGGAAATGTATTTATTTAAAAGAAAACTAAAAATTCCGGCACCAGGTGACAATTCAAAATATAATGCATTAAGGCTCTAAGGCATTTTGTATTGCTTTCAAATTATTATTATCCTGTAGCCTACCTTTCTCATTTGATATTCTCCCTGATGAGTCAACAGCCTAAGTATGAATCGTAGCCAGCTACAGTACTGTAGCTAGCCAGCCAGCTTGGCCATATACTGTAGGCTAAAGTCAGGGCAATGTTACCAGTTTGTTAGTTAACTATTGTTAACCAGCATAAAGTTACTAGCTTATGTAAATCTCAGTCAGTTGCAAACCATCAAACCTGCCATACAAAAACATTTTTGGAAGCCAGATTTTTCTTTAGGAAGCTAATACATATGCTCCACACTAACACTCCTCACTCGCAATTCACCGCTAGCAAGTCCCGTTTGCGTAATGATTGGCAGCAGGACTGAACCCCTGTCAGTCACAGGCCCTTAGAATCATCCTAACTTTTCTCCCCCATACGGCGCCACTGACCAGATGTGTCCACACAGAGTAAAACAGTAGGGAGGTATTCAGATCACCTGATCACCTTTCAGTCCTGGCTCTCCTGGATTCCCAGGTACCCCCTGAAAAATAACCAATCACAGATGAGCAAAAATATCCTCCTTGAAACCATTATGCACGTATAGGCCACTAACCTATTACAGTACATTCAAATAAATGTAAAGTTGGGCGCTCACCTTGAGTCCGCATGGTCCTGGTGAACCCATCATGCCAACAGGGCCCATGTCACCCTGCCACCAACAACACAGAGAACACACACACACTTACAACCCTGGAGTGGCGGGCACGCCGACCCTATAACCACAGGCCCGCACGGGGCGCAAAGCGCAGCGCCCCCCAGAGGAGGGGAGGTCTTAGATACTCACAATGAGGCCAGGAACTCCACCAGGACCCGGAGCCCCCAACTCCCCCTGGGACACACAGAGGGAGGTTAGAGGACTGGGACACAGTGGGACACACAGAGGGAGGTTAGATGGCTGGGACACAGTAGGACAGACAGAGGGAGGTTAGTGGGCTGGGACACAGTGTGACAGACAGAGGGACAGAGGGAGATTAGAGGGCTGGGACACAGTGGGAAACACAGAGGGAGGTTGGAGGGCTGGGACACAGTGGGACACACAGAGGGAGGTTAGAGGGCTGGGACACAGTGGGACAGACAGAGGGGGGTTAGTGGGCTGGGACACAGTGGGACAGACAGAGGGACAGAGGGAGATTAGAGGGCTGGGACACAGTGGGACAGACAGAGGGACAGAGGGAGATTAGAGGGCTGGGACACAGTGGGACAGCCAGAGGGACGGCCAGAGGGAGGTTAGAGGGCTGGGACACAGTGGGACAGACAGAGGGACAGCCAGAGGAAGGTTAGAGGGCTGGGACACAGTGGGACAGACAGAGGGAGATTAGAGGGCTGGGACACAGTGGGACAGCCAGAGGGACGGCCAGAGGGAGGTTAGAGGGCTGGGACACAGTGGGACAGACAGCGGGACAGCCAGAGGAAGGTTAGAGGGCTGGGACACAGTGGAAGGTTAGAGGGCTGGGACACAGTGGGACAGCCAGAGGGACAGCCAGAGGGAGGTTAGAGGGCTGGGACACAGTGGGACAGACAGAGGGAGGTTAGAGAGCTGGGACACAGTGGGACAGACAGAGGGACTGAGGGAGATTAGAGGGCTGGGACACAGTGGGACAGCCAGAGGGACGGCCAGAGGGAGGTTAGAGGGCTGGGACACAGTGGGACAGACAGAGGGACAGCCAGAGGAAGGTTAGAGGGCTGGGACACAGTGGGACAGACAGCGGGACAACCAGAGGAAGGTTAGAGGGCTGGGACACAGTGGAAGGTTAGAGGGCTGGGACACAGTGGGACAGCCAGAGGGACAGCCAGAGGGAGGTTAGAGGGCTGGGACACAGTGGGACAGACAGAGGGACAGCCAGAGGGAGGTTAGAGGGCTGGGACACAGTGGGACAGACAGAGGGAGGTTAGAGAGCTGGGACACAGTGGGACAGACAGAGGGACTGAGGGAGGTTAGAGGACTGGGACACAGTGGGACAGACAGAGGGAGGCGAGAGGGCTGGGACACAGTGGGGCAGACAGAGGGAGATTAGAGGGCTGGGACACAGTGGGACAGAAAGAGGGACAGACAGAGGGAGGTTAGAGGGCTGGGACAGACAGAGGGAGGTTAGAGGACTGGGACGCAGTGGGACAGACAGAGGGAGGTAAGAGGACTGGGACACAGTGGGACAGACAGAGGGAGGCTAGAGGGCTGGGACACAGTGGGACAGACAGAGTGAGGCTAGAGGGCTGGGACACAGTGGGACAGACAAAGGGAGGTTAGAGGGCTGGGACACAGTGGGACATGGAGCAGAGTAGTCAGGTGAGTGCGTTCAACTCTGAACAAACACAGGTAGAAGAGAGGCCTACTGTTCCCCGGGCTGCTGGGAGTAGTGGGGGGGCGGGTGTGTGTGTGTGTGTGCGTGCATGCGCATGCATGCATGCTTGTGTATGTCTGCATGTGTGTGTGTGTGCATGCATGTGTGTGTGTATGTGTTTTAATGTGTGTGTGTGTTTTAATGTGAGTGTGTGTGTTTGAATGTGTGAGTGTGTGTAGTCCCCTGACAGCAGCTCCCATCGCTTGGGCCGGACTAATGAAAGTGTCCCTGGCGTGACATACAGAGCAGGGCTTGTTGTCCGGGGTAACTACCCCACTGCTACGGGCCATGCCCACATCCTCTACAAGCACCAGCCCCAAAGAAAGAAGAGAGAGAGAGAGAGAAAGAGAGAGGGGGAGAGAGAGAGAGAGAGAGAGAGAGAGAGGGGGGGAGAGAGAGAGAGAAGGAGAGGGGGGGGGAGAGAGAGATAGAGGAAGAGAGAGGGGGAGAGAGATAGAGAGAGGGAGAGAGAGAGAGAGAAAGAGAGAGGGGGAGAGGGAGAGAGAGAGAGAGAGAGAGAGAGGGGGGGAGAGAGAGAGAGAGAAAGAGAGGGGGAGAGAGAGATAGAGAGAGGGAGAGAGAGAGAACGAGAGAGGGGGAGAGAGAGAAAGAGAGAGAGATAGAGAGAGGGAGAGAGAGAAAGAGAGAAAGAGAGAGAGAGGGAGAGAGAGAGGGAGAGAGAAAGAAGGCGCTTTTTGAAATGGGAGATAGTTCCAGGGCCCACTGTGGTCTTCCTGCCCCTGCCCCCCACCAGCCCCAGCTTCAGTATGAATGGGGGAGATTCAGCCAACTGGAACTTTCCCTTTCCCCCTTGGAGTAGCAGGAAGTGTGGTGTTGGAGGTGACCTCGGAGGTCAGCCAATCATGATATCAGACTAAACCTGCCAATCAGGGAGCCACAAGGGTCAAAGAAACTAGAGGTGTGATAGATATTGGATGGTATCTGACCTAAAGTTAAAATGGGATGGCTGCCACATAGCTTGGATAGTGTTAGGCACTGAAGGGTCAGGGTGCCACTTGAGATTACAGCTTGGTAATAACCATGGTCATATCTGGAATATGTAGGGGTGGGTCGTATACCCACTTCCCTTCTTCTCTGTAAAGCGCATTGTGTTGCCTCTGGGTATGAAATGCGCTATACAAATAAAGCTTTGATTGATTGATTGATTGATATCTACATAATTACTAGGAAATGACCAGCAATTACCAGTAGTTACTAGTAGTAGTTACCTATGTAGTTACCCCCCAATCCATTCCTAACAGCCTATTTACAGGGTTTTTCCTGGCTCAGAATGGGTCTTTGGGGGGTGATGCACGCACACTTTTTGTGCATGGCTGTAAGCCAGTGCACCTAAGATAGCGTTTGTCCAGTTATCACTCCCTCCCCCCCTCAGTTGAATGTTGACCTGCATTTCTCTGTTGGCACTACAAGAGGCAGTAGTCCCAGCACACCAAAATAAAGAAGGACACCAAAATAAACCCAACAATCTCCACTGCACAAGTAGAGTAGCAGTGAAAGCAACAGACTCCCACGCGGGAGATCGGGGTTCAAGACCCGGTGGGGATGACTTTATGGGACTATACCCCAAACCTCCATATGTTCATCTTTTCACTCAGAACTTTACCCCTTGCCTTATAGGTCAGATCCTATCCCAACCCCAACCCATATTCTAACCCCAACCCACACTAGGGACTGGAAGAAGGACACCAAAATCAACGTGCCGATCTCCACTGCACAAGTAGAGTAGCAGTGAAAGCAGTCACTCAGAGCACTGGACTCCCACACGGGACATTCTCAGAGATTACCGTCTATGCTGAGCGAAACTCCTCTAGTCTATATGTAGCTATAAGCAAATGCTGTTGTTTACGTTTTGGAACTGATGTGTCCAGGCGACAAGACCTATCTTAATTTATCAAACATTATTTCATGTCATTTCAATTCACAGCTATTTCAGTGGCATGACTAGCTTCCGTCTTATCAGTCCTGAACAGAAACAAGCCAGCCACGCACATAAGCCAGGCTTGACCTGGCCTGGTTTTGAGAAACCTCTGTTTTATGCCGAGTAGCCTACCAGCATATATAGGCCTATAGTCTTCTCCTCGGGGGTAGGAGAACCCCAGGAGCTCTGCCTTCCAGGAACCACTGAGTTGATTAATTGCAGTGTTCCCTAATGAAGACAACAAGCAAGTTTCTATTCATCAACTGTGACTTTTTAGTTTTGTATCTATTTCTCAGACGTGTGTGTTTGTGTGTTTATTTGAGTGTGAATGTGTTTGTTTTTGTTTGTGTGCGTGTGTGTGTGTGTGTGTGGGGGGGGGGGCAGAGAGAGAGAGTGTGTCTGAGAGTATGTGCATGTGTGTATACAGTACATGCAACCAAACTGCCATTTAATGATGAAAAAGACTCATGTAAATCGGTAAATCAAAACAAATAAAAAATAATGCTTTGCATTTTAGTGGAGAAAATGCACTGTCAAATTATTCATATGAGTGGTGCAGAACAGAAACAGGAGTGGACAGAGAGGACATCGCTGCCTTGTCCCTACAGAAACAGGAGTGGACAGAGAGGACATCCCTGCCTTGTCCCTACAGAAACAGGAGTGGACAGAGAGGACATCGCTGCCTTGTCCCTATAGAAACAGGAGTGGGCAGAGAGGACATCCCTGCCTTGTCCCTACAGAAACAGGAGTGGACAGAGAGGACATCGCTGCCTTGTCCCTATCGAAACAGGAGTGGGCAGAGAGGACATCCCTGCCTTGTCCCTATAGAAACAGGAGTGGACAGAGAGGACATCCCTGTCCTGTCCCTTACTGGGTTTCCATCTGGCCCTGGAGGTCCTCGCTCGCCAAAGTCCCCTGGAAACCCCTAAACGCACAAACAGAGAGAACGGCCAGATTAGCACACGGTGAGAAGCTGATTTAGACATCACACTGTAGTTCTACAAATCCACTTGATTCTGATATAATGCATTGTGTACTTAAATACTTTGCCGCACCTCGTGGCAAGAGCAACAACGACAGTGGCAGCGGCGGTAAAATAATTATTACAACCCGCAACCATGAGGGGCAGTAAAGCATTGCTACAGTGTAGTAGGCTACTAGGGTTCTCTGACAATCTGGTTGCCGTTGCTTATTCTACGTTTCTCAGTTTAACAGGTCTGAATTGCAAACTGCTTTTTTGGATTAGCTACAGCAGAGGCAGTAGCCTGCATAAAATTGGTTATTTTACCAACTGATCAGACTTCATTCATTCTTTAGATTCAAACCCGGAAACTCAGAAATCCCACATTTTCAACCCCTATTTTCAACTATGCAGTCAGAGATGAAACTCATGGTTTTGTCCTATCTCATAGGCTATTGTATCTCATAGGCTATTGTATCTTTGCTTAAGAAATCCTAACTATTCAATTTTTATCTCAAACGGTCGGTCTGCATTTGAATTGATCGTTTCTCTATCCAGCTGGGATGGAATATCTGGGGCAGATTGCCAAGTCAACACTTAAAATCGGTCTGGTGGTACTGTAGATGTAATAAATTTTGAAGCGAGTAGTCTAGTAGAACGAGAGAAATAGCAGTAGCCTGGTTAGTTTGCTCCAGCTGCAGTGGACGGAGGGAGGTTGAGTGGAAAAATAGCTGGCCAGCATAATCATTTTTGTTGGCAATTCGTTTTGACAACTGGACAGTTGATGTTGCACAGCAAATGCAGTACATTTCTTTCATGGCTTGTTGCTATCAAAACCAGGACTGGCCATTATTAATCAAACTGGCCCCCTTTATTTATCGAACTGCCCCCCCCCCCCGTCAACAACTCACACGACAAGCAAATTAACGGGAAGGGGATAAATCTCACTCCAAGCTTTTGGTCAAACTTGCCGACCCTGCAGTAGTTAGGGTGCGTTCATGACAACTCCTGAGTTGGGAATTCCAGACCTCCGACTTGTGAGAAACGAATTGAACACTTGTCCAACTCGGGGATAACAAGTCAGGAACTCGGGTATCATTTTGAGCCCCAAGTTGACGTCACAACATGGTGGCATATAACGTTGATGGTAAGAAAGTGTTTGTTGACGTTTTAACATGTAATTTGATGTGTAATTGTGCATTATATGTTTGTATTCTTTATATGTCTTTCTGATTATAGCAATGTGTGGACTATAACAGCTATTTTACCGGCGAAATTAGCTAGCCAGCTGTTTTGCTAGCTAACGTTAGCTAGCTAGCTCAGAGTAGAAATATATTTGGAGCAGATTGCCATGCAGGTCAACACCTAAACTCGGTCTGGTGGTACAGTAGGTTTAATACATTTTTGAAGTGAGTAACCTAGAACTAGAGAAACAGCAGGAGCCTGGTTAGTTTGCTCCAGCTGCAGTGGACGGAGAGCGGGTGTGAGGAAAATGGGAACATGTCTATGTTCCCCGGGTCCTATGTTCCCCGGGTCCTATGTTCCCCCCAAAAAATGGTTCTATGTTCCCCGGGTCCTATGTTCCCCAGGTTCTATGCTCCCCAGGTCCTATGTTCCCCCCGAAAAAGGGTTCTCTGTTCCCCGGGTCCTATGTTCCCCCCGAAAAAGGGTCCTATGTTCCCCGGGTCCTATGTTACCCCCGAAACGCTAAAGAAAAACGTGATTATGCCATCGCATGTTAATGCCAAAAGGGGCAGATTATGCACCTATTTTAGAAAGGTTGCATTTTCACCACAATAATCACAGAATTCCGTGCAAAATATGCGAGGCTTGCATGATTTCATGCCCGCATTATTTCACATCAAATGTTGCATGTTAACTTGACATGGGACGTAGCCTAGCCTGTGATGCGCAACGCATATCGCCTCAGTAGGCTACCCAAAGCAGCTCTGACTATAATGTAGGCTATTCTAGATTGTAAGGCTAGCCTACTATTGGTTTTATGTCAATGAATGGAGAAGCTGCTTGATGCCTTCGTGAAGTTGACAGTGTCCCAGTCCAAACCCATCCTGCTGTGAGTTGGGATATGGCTCATGAGAGGCGCAAATCCGTTGGGGGAAAAATCTCCATGGAGAGAGGATTGAAATGATAGTGATCGCAGTAGAAATGATAGTCACTCAACCACTATGCGCTTGAAATAACTGAAGTTTAATAAATAGGCCATCACACACATAGGCCTATGAAAAAATATAGACAACAGTTATCTTATTTGGTGATAGGCTAACTTCAGAAAAGAAAAAATAATTAAAAAAAGAGAAGAATTAAAACATTCAACCCTGCATATTCCATTGCATAATCATTGCATTTTTTGTGTGTAAGAAAACAAGAAACGGCACACTCGGCCTCCAGTAGAGTAGCCTACTGAGGCGATACGCGTTGCGCATCATAGGCTAGGCTACGTTTGATCCATGTCAAGTTTATGCAACCTTTTTGAAACTTGATGTGAAAAAATGTGCGCATATTATTTTTCCCTTTTGGCATTAAATCATGCGATGGCATAATCACATTTATCTTTCGCGTTTCGCGGGGAACATAGGACCCGGGGAACATAGAACCCTTTTTGGGGGGGAAATAGGACCCGGGGAACAAATAACCTTTTTTGGGGGGGAACATAGGACCCGGGGAACATAGAACCTTTTTTGGGGGGGAACATAGGACCCGGGGAACATAGGACCCGGGGAATATAGGGATGACCCCAGGAAAATAGCTGGTCAGCATACTGTAATCACTTTTTGGCAATTACATTTCTTTCATGGCTAGTTGCTATCGAAATCAGGACTGGCCTCTATTAATTCAACTATCGAATTCAGCCCAACACCTGCGGCAGACCGGCAGAAATTTGAAATGGAATGGAGAGGTCACGCTAACAGCACAAGTCTTGGCTGGAACTCGCTAACGTTAGTAGCACGAGTGGTGAGCTAGTGTAGCAAGTCGAGCTATGGAAAAGTCTAGCTGTAAGCTAGGTAATATCGGCAAACATATATCAACTGACCAGTTCTCAAAACGAAATACCATCAAACAGGTTATGCTGTTTCCAAATAAATGTTAAGCTAGTTTGATTTGACTGCCTACATGGGAAACCATCCAGTCGCAATTGACAGTCAAGCGGTTGCAATTTTGTGAACTTTTTATACCGGGCATAGCCACGGTTGATGAACATGATAGCCTATTACAATAACCATCAAACACGATTGGTCAATTACATAGCCTACAGTGTATAGACCCTCGCAGCCCCAGAAACCAAAAGGCCATTCAGTCAGATATGTAGCTACATCAATGAGTGTATATGTTACGGTCAATGTGAGAAAACGGGGAATGTGAGCTTTTCCCGGTTATTGCGCACATTCCCCGACCTCGCGGGGAATGTAGGAGAAACATGTGCGTTTCTCACATCTCCCGGGTAATGTGCACATTCCCCGACCTTGCGGGAGATGTGAGAAATTGGTTAGTATTTCTCACATCTCCCGTACGGTCGGAGATTGTGCACATTAACCGGGAAATGCTGACAATTCCCGACCCTGCGGTAAATCTAGGAAAGCGCAACCGTATGCAAAACCTCTGCGCAGCCGGGTGGTGGGAGAGGGCTTATGTGACGCCTCAGAGGATGTGCACCATAAGAGGCACCCACGGTAGTTGGGCTAACGTTACTGGCGCACACCTGTGAGAGATTTTTCGTCCTTTCGTCTGTCTTTCGGCTAGCTAACGTGTAGGGTTCCTTTGGAGGTTCCCACCTTCCTGTTGTTGCAATGTTCCTTTTGCGTTTGTTAACTTGATCACCAGTGTAGGTCTATCCTCCTAATACTACTCACACTGTGTGCAGCATAGGCTATATTACTGTTCAAGGTAGACCACAGACTGTTATTAACTGTAGGGGAGGACCGGGACGAATGAAACACTTTTCGGTTTGATCAGATTTACACAGAAATTAATAAAGATGGAGATTACATTTTTTGATGATAAACAACTTGTACATGTCCTTTACTAACCTATTAGTTGTAAGTTTCGTTCTGTGGTGTAACAGTTCAATTCAAGACGAATGAACAGAAGATGTGAATTGTTTCTCTTGTCCCTGCCGTGCGGGGCGAGTGAAACAGAGGAGTGGGACGAGTTAAACAGAGGAGTGGGACGAGTGAAACAGTGAGATTGTTTTGCTTATTGTGTTGCAATGCCTCGCGGCTTGTAGGCTAATTATCTTAACTTTCAACACATGTATAATTAGACCCAATTATGTTTCCATTAATGCAATTGATGCTATGTATTCGAAAACCATGGGCAAAATGTCAAGCGCCTCTCGTTCTAAGCGCACGAGCCCTCTCCCACCACCCGGCTGCGCAGAGGTTTTGCATACGGCTGGACTTTGCTAGATTTACCGCAAGGTCGGGAATTGTAAGCATTTCCCGGTTAATGTGCACAATCCCCGACCTTGCGGGAGATGTGAGAAATACTAACCAATTTCTCACATCTCCCGCAAGGTCGGGGAATGTGCACATTACCCGGGAGATGTGAGAAACGCACATGTTTCTCCTACATTCCCCGCGAGGTCGTTTTCTCACATTGACCGTAACATATATGTTACGGTCAATGTGAGAAAACGGGGAATGTGAGCTTTTCCCGGTTATTGCGCACATTCCCCGACCTCGCGGGGAATGTAGGAGAAACATGTGCGTTTCTCACATCTCCCGGGTAATGTGCACATTCCCCGACCTTGCGGGAGATGTGAGAAATTGGTTAGTATTTCTCACATCTCCCGTACGGTCGGAGATTGTGCACATTAACCGGGAAATGCTGACAATTCCCGACCCTGCGGTAAATCTAGGAAAGCGCAACCGTATGCAAAACCTCTGCGCAGCCGGGTGGTGGGAGAGGGCTTGTGCGCTTAGAACCAGAGGCGCTTGACATTTTGCCCATGGTTTTCGAATACATAGCATCAATTGCATTAATGGAAACATTAAATTGGGTCTAACTATACATGTGTTGAAAGTTAAGATAATTAGCCTACAAGCCGCGAGGCTACGACACACAATAATCAAAACAATCTCACTGTTTAACTCGTCCCACTCATCTGTTTCACTCGCCCCGCACGGCAGGGACAAGAGAAACAATGCACATCTTCTGTTCTCGGCCGTCTTGAATTGAACTGTTACACCACAGAACGAAACTTACAACTAATAGGTTAGTAAAGGACATGTACAAGTTGTTTGTCATCAAAAAAATGTTATCTCCATCTTTATTAATTTCTGTGTAAATCTGATCAAACCAAAAAGTGTTTCATTCGTCCCGGTCCTCCCCTACAGTTAATAACAGTCTGTGGTCTACCTTGAACAGTAGCCTAATATAGCCTATGCTGCACACAGTGTAAGTAGTATTAGGAGGATACACTGGTGATCAAGTTAACAAACGCAAAAGGAACATTGCAACAACAGGAAGGTGGGAACCTCCAAAGGAACCCTACACGTTAGCTAGCCGAAAGACAGACGAAAAGACGAAAAATCTCTCACAGGTGTGTGCCAGTAACGTTAGCCCAACTACCGTGGGTGCCTCTTATGGTGCACGCCCTTTGAGGCGTCACATAGGCCCTCTCCCACCACCCGGCTGCGCAGAAGTTTTGCATACGGTTGCGCTTTCCTAGATTTACCGCAAGGTCGGGAATTGTAAGCATTTCCCGGTTAATGTGCACAATCTCCGACCGTACGGGAGATGTGAGAAATACTAACCAATTTCTCACATCTCCCGCAAGGTCGGGGAATGTGCACATTACCCGGGAGATGTGAGAAACGCACATGTTTCTCCTACATTCCCCGCGAGGTCGGGGAATGTGCGCAATAACCGGGAAAAGCTCACATTCCCCGTTTTCTCACATTGACCGTAACATATATATATGTTACGGTCAATGTGAGAAAACGGGGAATGTGAGCTTTTCCCGGTTATTGCGCACATTCCCCGACCTCGCGGGGAATGTAGGAGAAACATGTGCGTTTCTCACATCTCCCGGGTAATGTGCACATTCCCCGACCTTGCGGGAGATGTGAGAAATTGGTTAGTATTTCTCACATCTCCCGTACGGTCGGAGAATGTGCACATTAACCGGGAAATGCTTACAATTCCCGACCTTGCGGTAAATCTAGGAAAGCGCAACCGTATGCAAAACTTCTGCGCAGCCGGGTGGTGGGAGAGGGCTTATGTGACGCCTCTGAGGGTGTGCACCATAAGAGGCACCTGTGAGAGATTTTTCGTCTTTTCGTCTGTCTTTCAACTAGCTAACGTGTAGGGTTCCTTTGGAGGTTCCCACCTTCCTGTTGTAGCAATGTTCCTTTTGCGTTTGTTAACTTGATCACCAGTGTATCCTCCTAATACTACTTGCACTGTGTGCAGCATAGGCTATATTACTGTTCAAGGTAGACCACACTGTTATTAACTGTAGGGGAGGACCGGGACGAATGAAACACTTTTTGGTTTGATCAGATTTACACAGAAATTAATAAAGATGGAGATTACATTTTTTGATAACAAACAACTTGTACATGTCATTTACTAACCTATTAGTTGTAAGTTTCGTTCTGTGGTGTAACAGTTCAATTCAAGACGGCCGAGAACAGAAGATGTGCATTGTTTCTCTTGTCCCTGCCGTGCGGGGCGAGTGAAACAGATGAGTGGGACGTGTGAAAGTGAGATTGTTTTGCTTATTGTGTTGCGTAGCCTCGCGGCTTGTAGGCTAATTATCTTAACTTTCAACACATGTATAATAAGACCCAATTTAATGTTTCCATTAATGCAATTGATGCTATGTATTCGAAAACCATGGGCAAAATGTCAAGCGCCTCTGGTTCTAAGCGCACAAGCCCTCTCCCACCACCCGGCTGCGCAGAAGTTTTGCATACGGTTGCGCTTTCCTAGATTTACCGCAAGGTCGGGAATTGTAAGCATTTCCCGGTTAATGTGCACATTCTCCGACCGTACGGGAGATGTGAGAAATACTAACCAATTTCTCACATCTCCCGCAAGGTCGGGGAATGTGCACATTACCCGGGAGATGTGAGAAACGCACATGTTTCTCCTACATTCCCCGCGAGGTCGGGGAATGTGCGCAATAACCGGGAAAAGCTCACATTCCCCGTTTTCTCACATTGACCGTTACATATACACTCATTGGCGATTTTATAGGGGGGGCATGGACAGCCCAACTCTGCTCAGATTCTTTAAAAAAAAAGTCAGTTACTAATTAACACAATTATTAAATACATAATTGTGGTTTGTACCAGTTTGTGTTAGATCATCATTAATTTTAAAAGTGTATTTATTACTTAAACTAGGCTACCTTTAAAAATATATATATATTCATAATCCACTAATGGCACAACTCGTCCGTCGAAAAAAATGAGATCTGACTGTACTGCTCAGTGCTCAACAAGCTACAACTAGCCAACCTGCTCATAATGGCAAAAAGAGCTATAAAAACAATTTACCACTTCTTCATAAAATAAAATAAAATCTGGCAATGCTAATGAAGAAGCTACCACTCGAAATGACAGCGCAGCAGGTGCAATCGAATGCAGAAGTGCTCCAGAGGCTATCGGAGCTAGCACTAGCACTAGCAACATCACCATCGGCGAGGAAGCTAGCACCAGCAGGCAGTTCCAGTTCGATGTTGTGATGTTGGGTATGGCCTAGTGCTTGGTCATAAAGTCATATTGACATGCTCATGGTGTCTAGATGAAGTTTGATGCGTTTTACATATTGAATTGTCATACGGATTTCTTATTAGCATACTGTTCACAACTGGTATTCTTTGTAAATAGATGGGACGAGACGGCAGAACTGTTTTGTTTTTTTTCTCACGTCAAAATGTTGCCCCCCCTACTCTCAGAGGGTAAAATCGCCTATGTATACACTCATTGATACACACGGTCCTATAGGACCGTCACCAACCTGTGACCGAATCACGTTTATACGCTACGTTTATACGCTTTTAAAATACAATCTGAATTGGACAACACTGATGATAGCCAAGACATTGTTTAAGTGGATTAAGTCGATTATTAGCTACATGAACCATTGCAAACTGACTCAAGTCAATAGATTGCATCTACAAATCCACCTCTTCAAAACTATATTTCCCAGTCAAAATTAGAATTTATTCCCACAGATTATGAAAACAAATGTTTTGTTTTATTAGCAGCTAAATCTGAGGCGCGATCAAGGCTGTTTTTCCAGCGGGGGTAGCTGACTAACGTTAGCTGGAAACAGCGCTGACCGTCAGGCTACAATGTTTAGCTACATTTCAATCGATCGTGTCTACAAACCATCTCTCGTTTCTACGCTTCCTTAGAAGTGACAGCAAAAAAAGAGGAAGTGATTTTCTACAGTCACTCTGGATCTTGTCGAGGGTCGAAATCTCATGTCTCAGTAGCAACTTCAATAATAATGTGTTACCTTCGACTTGCTTATAGACTATGTCAATACAGTCTACACAATATACAATACAATTTATAATATATGCGATATAATACAAAGATACTTCTTTAAAATGTAGGCAGTTACTGCCAGAGTTTGCTTGCTCAACAACGCCTCCTGGCAGCTATTGTGCAACACTGGATAAGAGGTGGTCTGGAGTGGTCCGAACGGTTCTCTAAAACTTCGCTGCCACTGTCGTTGCTGCTCTCCCCATGAGATGCGGCGAAGTATTTAAAGCTATGTGAGATATCTCGGCCCTTTGGCAGCCTCTCTGGTCGTGATAAAATCGGCACTGGGTTTTAAGAACCACACTTCCCACAATTCCCCACTCACTTGCTGTAATGATGGGAAAAAATATGATAACAAACGTGATTGCAGCTAATTCAATGGACTTTCTGGAAGGATGGCTTCCATGCAGGTAAATATCGGTGTTCTTTCTTTTATGTGCATGTAAATAAATTCGCAGGGCGAAGTGTTTGTTGTCTTCCTGATATTGTGACACGCAAAACACTTCTGATTCCACCACAAGATTTCCCACCTACTGTACTAGCCAGTACACCGAAATTCTAAAATAATCAATTCCCAGGGTCTCATGCAGTCTCATGTCATGAAAATGATTTTGGGGGTCTTGCTAAGGCCAATTCATTAACTAATAGCAAGTAAAGGTGAATATTGAACTATAAAAAAGTTATCTAATTGAGCTTTAATTTCGCATGACTGTAGGCTGGGCACACTATGATATTCCTAGAGAGTATAACACCATGAACAACACAATGCTCAATATCTATTTTATCCAAAAAAAAGGATAACTTTACTACATCTACAGTAGGCTACACACATAACTACCCAGGCTTTCCAGGGACAACACAGCAGCAAAGCACCATGGGTGATGATGATCTGAAACTAAATTGATAACGACAATGATCCAGCATGTTTGATGTACTGTACAGTATTCACTATTCATTGAGCAGAACATGTTGCCAGAAACATATGGACCTCAGATCAAAAACCACCGCCTTTCTCTGTATGGAGCACGGCAAATGCAGCGTCAGCAAACAAAACTTCCCCAACAGTGGTTTTGCAGAGTAAACCCAAAGCACACAGCATCAGATCCCAGCGAACACGGGCTCAGCTCTTCATTCCTTGGAGACCAGCAGGAAATTCCATGGCTGAGTGTTCCAGAGCCGCGGAGCGCTAGCTGGCAGGAGCGCTAAGCTAACCGGCCTCGGGGACGGCTGCCTGCCTGCTGCCTGACCACATGGCTAGCTGACCGCCTGCCTGTCTGTCTGCATGGCTAGCTGACGGCCTGCCCGTCTGTCTGTCTGCATGGCTAGCTGACAGCCTGCCCGTCTGTCTGTCTGCATGGCTAGCTGACCGCCTGCCCGTCTGTCTGCCTGCATTGTCAGCTGACTGCCTGCCCGTCTGTCTGTCTGCATAGCTAGCTGACCGCCTGCCTGTCTGTCTGCCTGCATGGCCAGCTGATGGCCTGTCTGTCTGTCTGTCTGTCTGCATGGCTAGCTGACGGCCTGTCTGTCTGTCTGCCTGTCTGTTTGTCTGTCTGCATGGCCAGCTGATGGCCTGTCTGTCTGTCTGCCTGCCTGCTGCCTGCCTACATGGCTAGCTGACTGTCTATCTGTCTGTCTGTCTGTCTGCTTGCCTGCCCACCTAGCTGTCTGCCTGCCTGGCTTGCTACCTGCCTGATTAGCTGCCTGGCTGGACTGAGATCTGCTGACAAGGCTACTTTTCTCCTGGCGCTTATTATTCCATCACAGCCCAGAAGCAGAGATGTGACTCGTCGCTGGGTCACACGCTCAACGTGTGCTTGTCCCCGTGCCAAGGTCAACAGCGTGCTACTGCGCAGCGCTGTGCTAAGCTGCACCACAGAAGACAAGCACTGTAGTTACTGTATGATGAATGACAGTCCAGTAGAGGTCTACACATCTCTACAGAATGCCATGGAAAATGGCATATCTGATGAAACTATGAATACTTGCAGATATTCATCGCCCACTTGTGTGGTAGTGTGTTGAGTTAGGCATTAGGCAAATCTAGCGAAGTTAAAAGGAATAATTACGGCAATGTGCTGCCATAGGAAATGTGGAAAAGTGTTGTTGTTTTTTTCCAGAAATAAGTAATTGTGTGGGTCTGATAAAAAAAATAAACACGACTCCTCAGCTCTTGACTGGCTTCTGACTACGGTGCGAATACTACAAGATCATAAGTTGACATTTTCTATTGGTGATGTGTCCAGTCGTTAATTGTATAATTATCAAGTATCGTCCAGTGGCAAGGATGTCCGGTGGGCTCAATGTTTGGACACAACAGTTTTTGCTTCTGAGGTTGGGTAGGGAAGGGGGGCCATGCCTCCAAGGAGACGGCGGTAAAAGTAATAAAAGCTTCAAGCGCAAAACTGCTCAAATGTATTCTGTTCAACTTCAGACTTTGCCTCTATCAGCAGAAAAGCACGTATTGATGTTCAACAGTGCTTAGGAAAAATTATCTTACATAATTTATTATGAACACTTATAATTTCCATGTTAGTAGACCTACAGTACAACGCTCATGGTGGGACAAAAGAAAATCCACATTGAGGCGCCAGCGGCTCTAGATTCCCCTGGTCTGTGGGCAGCGGTCGGGGAACCGCAAGTGGGTCGCCGCATTAAAGATCCTTCCCAAAGAAAAGACTAGCCGTCGACACACACATTTCATAAAGAGCTTCCTATTTTATTAAACATCTTGCACGATGAAAGTCTAGTATCACACAGATTACATTGCAGTGCACTGTTCCATGATTCAACATGATGTGATTAGTTATAAATGGGTATAGAAAGCCTTGATGTCCTAGTTGTATCATATTAGCTTTTATCTTATGATTGAGTGGCCGGACCGGAGCAGCGTGCAGACGCGCGGTTCCAGCCAGGCCTCTGAAGGCTGAAAAGACAACAGTCGTGCACAGTGGTGGTGTGGAGGCAAGCGCTACATAAATCACACTTTAATGGCCAGAGCCATGGGGGCCCCGAAGCCTCTCTACGGTCCTCCGATGAATAATCGCCCTGCGATTGCTTTCCACAAACACGCTGGATGTCGCACAGCGTAAAAAACACTCATGTTGTGATACAGTAGAATGTGCATGCTGCATAAAAAAGGTTCTCTTAAAAAGTATGTTGAGAGAAAACTTTACCGGCCTACCCATCTTGCCCTTCTTCCCATGAACACCAGGAAGTCCCTGTTGAGAGGACCCAGAGGAAGAGAAGAGAGAAGGAGAGAGGGAGGGAGAGAGGGAAATGTAAACAGAACGGGATACGGTGTCAGTTACGTCTCCTGTTTCTGATAGTTACAGTAGATATCCACGTTTACACTGTAAGCATGCGTACCGCAAATGGTCTGGCGAAATCTAAAATGCTGGTCGACTGCCCCGAGGGGGTTAAGAGTCCTCGGGAGCGAGCCTGGAGCGGCTTCAGGTTCCAGATCCTTCCTATCTCCACAGCCTCGTTCTTAACCCTCACCCTTAACCACAGGAATGGCTGGAATTCCGACAGCTCTTGATCCCGTGTAAATATTGTGCGTCGGGACCGGCCGCTACTCCGGGCTTATCTAACAGGTTTTCTGAAGCGTGCCGACTCCCTACGATGATTTCATTCAGTGCGAGTGCCGATGACCTAAAGCGCCTGCAGTAGGTTTTCAGTTACTAAACGTGTCCGTTCCACCCATAGCGCTTCTAGTACTCACTGTGGATCCTCACTAATGCATCTAAAGCAGTCAAAGAAACCCAGGGTCCATGTTTTTCTCTGAGGCCTGAATGTGGACATGTGTGAGTGAGACTCACCCTCTCTCCGTCGGGTCCGGGCAGACCGAACAGCCCCGGGGGTCCTATGAACCCCTGCAGAGACGGCACATTGGGAGAGGGAGAGAGAGAAAGGGAGGGAGGAGGAGAACGAGGGAGGGTCGAGGGTCAGAGAGATGAGGTGTAATTGATAGAAAAATGAGAGGTGCGATTCGGGAGAGGAGGGAAGAAAGACGGACATGAAGAGAGATATATTAGATCTTAGTCGAAGAGATTCGCATCACAAGAGGAAGCTACTGCGCCGCTGAGGTCCGTTACATCAGGAGGGGTCTGCGTGAAGAACCAAGCCTTGAGGCAAGTGTATATGCCCATGGACTGCATGGTGCTGGCATCCACGATGTAGTCCAAGGGCACATACCCTCACGTCAGGGATCTCTGGAGACTCCTTGGGGGGGGGGGGGGGGGGGCTGCTGCAGTGGAGGAGGGGTGGAGACACTGGGACACGTTGGGAATGAAACGTTTATGAAATGAAATACAAATCAACTCAAAATGCAAATGGTCGCTGTCGGGGAGAAAACCTCATATCTCGTTTTTGGTGACTTTTATTTTTTACGTCGGTTGGAAGCAGGGACGAGCCTTTACTTCTGAACACCCCCCAGCCCTGAGACCAATTAAATGTGTTCTAAGCAGCTCATCGTATGGGACTTTATGTTTAAAAACATAGAAATCGGAATGTTCTTTTCAACATTCTGAAAATCTGCCATTTTGGAGATACAGGTTTCCGCCCGACAGCGGGGAAATAGGATTGGTCTCGACAGAAACACAACAGAACACAACGTGTTTCCCTCGTGGTCTTAGATTATCCGACAGCAGGGGGCTTATGCAACAGCAATGGAACGACATACTGGCCAATCACACGTTACCTGTCAGGATGAAAGCAGCAGCTATAGCACCAGCTTGTTCACATCATCATCATCATCACTATCATCATCATCTCTAGGGAGCAGTACTACAGAGACCAAGGGGCCAGACAGCTCCGACATGGCTGTTTTTATGAGGCCGCGCTGGTGTTTCATTCATACGGAGCACATTTCACCGGTCATTTAGCTCAACAGGAACTGAGGGATACATGTAAAGTGTGTGTGTTTGTGTGTCTGTATGTGTGTGTGTTTGTGTGTCTTTATGTGTGTGTGTGTGTGTGTGTGTGTGTATGCACTGTACTTTAAAGAGGCTTCATGCAGCGTAGGAGTGTCACACATACAGTGTAGCAGCAGCTCTGGATGAGCCCAGCGAGCTACAAGTAGCTCCACGTGAGGACCTGCGTACTTACCCCGGATCCCCTCGGCCCCACGCTGCCCACAGGCCCGGGTAAACCCTAGAGAACAATAGCCATATATCACCGTTACAACATAGTCGTGCAATGTGTTCGACTTCAGCCTGTTTGAAACTGTACAGATAAGCAGAGCGCCCAGATGGACATAGAATCTACTGTACGTCATCTGTGGACCGCAAACTAGTGTAGTAATTCACAGCCAGCAGATGGCAGGGGGTGCTACAGCCTAATCAATCACCGAGCGGAGAACAGTCTAGCTGGGGATCCCGGTCGTGACTTGGGGCAGCGCTCCACAGCGCAGGCAAACACTAAGACCCCTGCCTGAACTCTGAGCTATCATATGTTCTGCAAAAAAAAAAAAAAAGAGCCAAGCTCTGAGTGATATCACAGCTGTGTGTGGCGCTGCAGACGGGAACGTTGTCTTACAATCCCACAAACCAGGAACCACACTACTACTCAACTACAGGGAACCACACTTCTACTCAACTACAGGGAACCACACTACTACTCAACTACAGGGAACCACACTACTACTCAACTACAGGGAACCACAGTTCTACTCAACTACAGGGAACCACACTACTACTCAACTACAGGGAACCTGATATTACTACTCAACTCAGGAACAACACTACTACTCAAATACAGAGAACCACATTAGTACTCAACTAGAGGGAACCACACTACTACTCAACTACAGGGAACCGGAATTTACTACTCAACTACAGGGAACCACACTACTACTCAACTACAGGGAACCACACTACGACTCAACTACAAGGAACCACACTACTACTTAACTACAGGGAACCACACTTCTACTCAACTACATGGAACCTGATATTACTACTCAACTATAGGGAACCACACTACTACTCAACTACAGGGAACCACACTACTACTCAACTACAGGGAACCACACTACTACTCAACTACAGGGAACCTGACATTACTACTCAACTACAGAGAACCACACTACTACTCAACTACAGGGAACCACACTACTACTCAACTACAGGGAACCACACTACTACTCAACTACAGGGAACCTGATATTACTACTCAACTCAGGAACCACACTACTACTTAACTACAGAGAACCACATTAGTACTCAACTACAGGGAACCACACTACTACTCAACTACAGGGAACCTGACATTACTACTCAACTACAGGGAACCACACTACTACTCAACTACAGGGAACCTGATATTACTACTCAACTCAGGAACCACACTACTACTCAACTACAGGGAACCTGACATTACTACTCAACTCAGGAACCACACTACTTCTCAACTACAGGGAACCTGACATTACTACTCAACTACAGGGAACCACACTACTACTCAACTACAGGGAACCTGACATTACTACTCAACTACAGGGAACCTGACATTACTACTCAACTACAGGGAACCTGACATTACTACTCAACTACAGGGGACCTGGCATTACTACACAGTTACAGGAGAACATGTTATTCCCAGAAATGGAGCCCTGAATGAGACTCAGTTTGAGCTTGGAAAAGATGATGGAAACTTATTTGTACTTTATTTATACATTTCTCTAGCACTGTAACTGCTGGTGGAACTAGTTCTTATTCATAAATTTCTCTAGCACTGTAACTGCTGGTGGGACTGGTCTTATTCATACATTTCTCTAGTGTTGTAACTGCTGGTGGGACTGTTCTTATTCATACATTTCTCTAGTGTTGTAACTGCTGGTGGAACTGGTCTTATTCATATTTCTCTAGTGTTGTAACTGCTGGAGCGGCTTGGGTGGCTGTAGCTCAGGAGGTAGAGCGGTTCGTCCAGTGACCACAGGGTCGGTCGGTTTCAATCCCGCCTCCTCCTGTCCACGTGAAAGTGTCCTTGGGCAAACCCCAAGTTGCTCCCAAGTTGCTCCCAATGAGCAGGCTAGCACTTTACATGCCAGCTGCCGCCACTGGTGTGTGAATGTGTTTCTGAATGGATGAATGAGAGGCCTTCATTGCAAAGCGCTTTGGATAAAAGCATATAGTGCTTTTATACTAAGTTCAGTCCATTCGACATTTACCATTGCTGCTGCTGGAACTGGTTCTTACTGAAGGGTTTACTGATGACGACTGGGTAAGACGATGGAAACCAAAGGTAGCACATTTCAGACCAGTGGACCAGGGACGCCCAACGGTAAATAAATAAATCAGAGTTTCACCACCGGTTTTCCCACAGCCTTCAGGCCTTCTGTTGCTCCTTCAAACACGTCCTTTCCTTCAGCCAAATCCAACCAGTTGTGTTTTCCTTCCCAAGTCCCTCCCTGACTCTGTCTCCTGACACAGTTTGTGTGTGTGTGTGTGTGTGTGTGTGCGTGTGTGTGTAGATGTACTGCACCTGCCTGCCAGGATAACCTTTGGCCCCGGGGCTTCCATCAGCTCCTCGTTCGCCCTGTGGAGAGGAAGAGAGAGAGGGAGGAGGGAGGAGGAGTGAGGAGGAGGGAGGGAGTGGGAGAGGGAGGAGTAAGAGATGAAAAAAGAGAGAACGGCCACAAGAACTGTGTCATTTGCAGTCTCCTGCCTGTTTAAGTGAAGCCATGTGAGCATAAGACAAGGAAAGAAAGAGAGGATTCAGGAAGAAGACTCAATCTCCGGGGTCTTTCTGAAGACCGTTTGTTGTCAGTATTGAGTTTGGGGCAGAGCCATTGAGGATATCGGCACTGGACATGCAATCAAGCCCACAGTATGGTGCGGTAGAACTGCATACGGTCTGACTATTGTCCCTAGAAAGCTTGTCCTCATCAGCTGATACTCATCAAGGCATGAGTCATCTTCATGGTCTTCATAAAACTCAATATTACAATCATGCAAACAACGTGAACTTAAGTTAATGAAGGCATCTGGGAAATCACAGCATGTTTCTATCGAAAGCTAACCGCTGTAATCATAGCTTTCAGACGATGATGTTCATGCTTTATGCAGTTTCAGTTTCCAAAACGAAACCCAAAAACAAACGCATTCTTGCAGCGAGAGGCCTGGTTGACGTTATGGAGGAAAGCAAACTCTGTGGTACCGAACACATACATACCGAGGAGCACACTATATTTTTATTACACGCTTGCAGTCGTTCACACTGCCGAGATCTACAGACTCAGGGCCAAGGAGTCCCTCGGTGACACAACACATACTTGGGAGTGATAGTACACTCTCCTAGTTCTGCTAGGGAGCCAGGCTAGCAGCGAGCATTGTGTCCAGACTGTTTGGCCCGTTTCCTGCCCTGCCGAAACCTCCCTCCAAGATTCCTCTGCTGCTCATGTGTAACATCCTCACTTGACAAGCAGTCTCCTCCCCCCTGTACTGTTCTGGAGCGTGTGTGTGTGTGTGTGTGTGTGTGTGTGTGTGTGTGTGTGTGTGTGTGTGTGTTCTAAGCATAAATGAGAGGAGAGCCTGGGGAGCAATCGGTTTTCACAGTGGAGTCCTAGATTTTGCTTTGCTTAAGACACAATGTCGGCAAATGGAATAGCGAATACAATGTGTTGTTCACACAAACCAAGTCAGACTAATGCTGTTTCAACGAGCTGTCCACTCAAAGTTTCACTCAAAGTTCTTCATCATTTTGTGACCCAAGCAATTTAAACCCCACTGTGTTACATGCTACCTGTGTAGATGAACGTCTCAGAAGCACAGATCCAGTCAAACAGACGTGTGGAACCAAGGAGTACTCACAGGTTCTCCTGGATGACCAGAGCGACCAGGATGGCCTTTCTGCCCCTGTAGATGGAAGAACAATAACGTTAGAGACTAGTGTCTACCAGACAAGACTTCAAACATCACACAACCCAATCTAAGAATGTGGATTAATAACTCTAGTCACCCACAATATCCGTCTGCATGTCTGTACACACAAACAGCTCAAGGTGTGTGTAATATCCCAGTTATTATGCTGACAGGTGAAGCAGATCTCTTGGGTGATCAGACTTCAACACCATGGTGTCTGAGCTCATGGCAGAGGAGCCTCTAGCCTGTTTAATTGGGTCAAATAAAACATTCAGTGCCTCATTAACTTGTAGAACTTGTTAAAATGCTCACATGGTTGTGAAACAGACCACTAAGCATTAGTGTGTCGTTGTCATTATACCTCAGGGGAGACATATCTGCTGTTAACAACAACAACAACAACAACAACAACAACAACTCCAGAAAGTGGGTTTAGTAAAATGAGTTTTCTAACCATAAGATGAGGGAAACTCTGGGGTTTTTGTCCCAGAAAGAGAGTTAGTTCAAACTCGAGAAAGATAGCTAACTCTAACCTGTTCCAGAAAGAGAGTTTCAGAAGGACATAGGCAGTATGTGTCTATATCCAGACAGATGAAGGCCCTAGCTGACTACTCTCTTGTGTCCGACCAACTGTGTGCCAACAGCTGCCAGCCGGCCAGGCAAGTAAGTGCTAGTAATGAGCCTTCCTTTCAGCGGTGGCACAGCAGAGTAAACCACCGCATGCCAACACCAACTTGGAGATTAGCAATCATGTAAACACACATCCCCTCCACTGCAGCACTCAAGCCAAGATATCTCAAGTCTATGTACCACAGTTTATAAACTAGGATCATGAGGCACTTCTATGAGGCTTAGTCACCATATGGGTGACCAGGGTCTAATTTTTTGTTTTGACAATCTTGTCTCTTTTTCAATTTTTTTTTCAGAGTTATTATCTCACCAGCTTTCCCATGGTCTACCAACCGTCAGGCAAAATTGAAGTGACAATGAAAAACATTATAATCAGAATTTACATCCAGTTGCTACTTTATTAGGTAAAGTCTATCTATTTCAAAAACAGTGGTGTGCAGAAGGGCTCCTCACTGTGTCCATGCCACGAATAATTCAGGCTGTTCTTGAGGCAAAATGGGGTCCTACCCAATACCAGATACTGTAGGTGCATCTAATAAAGGTGCCCTACCCAGTACTAGATAGGTGTACCTAAGAAAGGGTTCCTACCCAGTACTACAGTAGATAGGTGTACCTAATAAAGGGTACCGACCGACCGACCGAC
Source organism: Borostomias antarcticus (assembly GCF_949987555.1). Lineage (NCBI taxonomy): Eukaryota > Metazoa > Chordata > Actinopteri > Stomiiformes > Stomiidae > Borostomias > Borostomias antarcticus. Next base: position 9,478,479 of record NC_140239.1, on the reverse strand, counting down.
CGACCGACCGACCGACCGCAGAGCTGGTCACAGCTCAAAATGACACATACTGTACAGAAAGTAGTTTTTTTTATTTGTGTCATCATTGCAGGCTGTGGAAAGGGCAAGGATATGCCCTTAAGGGGGTCATGCAGAATTTACCTTAATAAACAAAATATTTCCTTATGTCAAACTTCATATACACTGAGTGAAGTCCACTAAAAATCCACGTCAAGGCAACAATGTGCTCAGCTCATTCAATTCTGTAACTGTTTCCTATCTGTGTCCAATTTCCTCACCCTTTCCCCAGAACTCAGGTTAACTTTGTCTGATCAACTCTACTTTCCATGACACCAACAGAGCTGGGAGAAGAACCCTCTCCCTGGGTCCACTTTACTACAGTGAAGGAAATAACGTTTGAGTACAACAGATGGTCTTTCACAGATCGGGCTTCTCCCTTTTTGCGTAACAGATTGCCGTTGCTGGAGCCAAAGCATCACTGCTCTCTTACAGTGCCCTCATTGGTCTGTTAGCGTTGCTTAATATAATCATCTCTCATTAGGTGTGACAGTTATTTTCAGTTGGCGCTAGGCCCAACCACCAGCCAGGCTGCGTCTGTTTATTAGATAGTTTCTGCTGATTTCGGCTCTGGCTTCAGAATAACTCTGTCATATACCGCGGGATGGAATACAGCAGAGGTTGTGTCTTTCAGAGGGCTTTCAAGCAGCATTTAACATGTACTCTTTGGTAGTGTGCTTGCTGCAGGTACAGTCATAGATCCGGAGTGGATCGGAGACTGGGAAAGAACATTGGCACTGCAGCAAAAACTGATATCACTAACCCAATACAGTAAGGCCACCGTGGAGAAAAGCTTTTTAAGAAAGAGAGTTACATAACATGTATTCTAAGCTGCTACGATTACCCCGTTGTGCAACACAATCGTCTCCACCCAAAAAGAAAACCTCCAGCTATTCCAGTGTGTCAGGCAGAAGGATTCTGAGTGCAGGTGCTCAGCCCGGCCTGCTGGCCTCCCTCCAGACATGAAGAAACATCCTGGGAGACGCATGCCTTGGCAGAAGCCTTCTAACACTTATTCTTTGAGGAAATCCTCCTCGAAGGAATTTGTATTTCACAGTAGGCAGGATGTGGGTGCGGTCTTTTGATTAAGCTACATCCAACGCGGCTGATACGCGCTCTCGCTCTCAGGCCGGGGGCAGATGTACTCGCATGTTAGCGCCTGTTTTGGGTGTGATTTTGGCGCAACACGCGGCTAAAACACGGCACGGTGTGTACGCACGGACCGCACATGGTTAAAACCGTGTTCTGCCCCGGCGCCGGAGCGCGTTTCCTACTCACGCAGACGGTACCGGGTGCATTCATGGGAGGGGCGAGGGAAGTTGCGGGAGGACACGCGTAACGAGAGAACGACTGCGTATTTCCGCTGTACAGTACGTATGAAAACTGCGGGGGGGGAAGTGTTTTGTGGTGAAATGTCTCCAACTTTGAAAAGCAGGTGGAATCAAGTCAGCGCGTTTGCTTGGGGACGTTCCAAAACGACGGGCAGCTGTCGCTCCAGCAGGACAGATGTGCTGAGAGGCGGAGCTGTCCCCACCCAAATAGCAAGCGGATCTGGGCCATATATGGGCCGGAACTAAACCACAAGGGCCAGATCTGGCCTGTATATGGCCCAGATCCGCTTGCTATCTGGGCAGGACTCAGTCTTACAGGCGGCAGATAAACTGCATGAGGGGGCACAATTAATATGAAATATTTTTGATGGTCCGATATGCTATTGTATTCATGCAGCGTCGTCCACAGACAGTCCTCCCATCTTCGTCTCCAGTCATCCCGGTCCTCCACACACCTGGTCATCTCATCAGTGGTCTCCACTTCCACATCCATCTTAATTATGTCCACGAATGTTTTGGTAGGACGTCTTCACGACTTGGAGATAGCTCCCATACTGCCAGCTTTACTGAAGCGTTCTAACTACACAAGGTCACATGATACTCACCAAATTGGTCTCAGATAGATTTAATATGTCCCAATGTATTAGGTCAAAAATAATTCGAATGCAGTGAGCTACAATTATAACGTGGAGAACGACAACAAAACTGGCGCATTCACAATGCAGACATTCACTGATTAGACAGTTGGAAACAATGGGGAGCACTTTCAAGGTTTTGTAAACGATCGGCTTTCCTTCCCAGACTTTCCTTGCCGGACGAAACGTCTGAGGACATCAACCCTGCCCACAGCTGTCAGACTTTATAACAAGTCTATATAATCGTCCCCAGGTCTTGTCCTGTCTGTGATGTGTGAGTCTGTGTGTATAGATCTCTGTGTGTATACTGTGACAGGTTTTGCGTTTAAGGTCTGGATGGTCATTATGTAATGTGTAATGTGTAATTTAGTCTTTTAATATGTGTATCCTTTTATATTAGCTACTTTAGTACATTTTGCAATCATTTTCAGTGTAAACTGCGATTGTGAATTCTCAAACTTCAAACAAAATATTAGAAAATGAATAGATGCCAGGTATAGCCTACAATGACCATGGCCATAAGTCGCTGTTTATGCTGCGCTCACTAACGTACGTACGTACATCTGCCCATAAGAAACTGAGTTATGAATCAACATGTGTAAGACAGTGGTTTCACTGTTACGTGGACTGGACTGTTACGTGGATCTCAAGATGGGGTTCCTACCTTTCGTCCGACTTGCCCGGGCGGTCCTGGAGGTCCGGTCGCACCAGGTTCTCCCTAGAAACAGAACAGTTGCAGGACGTGAGCCTTGTCGGAGCCCCCCACAGCACGGGAGCTGGACTGAGGGAATGGCTTTGAGTCTTTAATGGGCAGGAGGGCCCTAGTTTGGGGACAGCACTGTGCCTCGTACACCGTCGGTATCACAGCCCTTCCCCTCAGAGGACGGGTGGGACAGAAACCTACTTTGACTCCTACGGGTGCTCTGCCAGGCGACAGGCCGGGGTCTCCCTTCTGGCCCTGGAACAGAGAGAAGAGAGAGAAGTTTCAGCGGTCGGCTGCTCTCACAGCCCCTCACGCACGTAGATAACGACATCTGCACACACAACAGTCTAGTAAAGCTAACAGCACAGTTTCTGTATATTGTTATATCATTACGCCTCACTTGAGTGCTTGTGGGGGGTACGGGGGAGTGAGTGGGTTCACTTCGGCCCTCAGCTGTAGTATTTACACAAGAGAACAGGCCATTTACACCCTCCTCCAGTTTTACAGTTTACATCAAGCCACTGAAACGCTATTGGGAGTGACCAGGAACATTCCTTTCCCTTTTCAGGCAATAGGACGCAGCCCGACGGCCCCCGTGTTCAAGAGACCGCCTGCGTTCAAACCGCCGCACCGTCGAGATACGCCACACAACTCATCCACTCCCTCGGCGGGAAAGCAATGAGATCCGTTTATAATCAGGACCAAATGCGTCCGCCGGATCCGGTAATGACATGCTTTGTCTTGCGAAGAAACGGCTTTGGAAACAAACGCCGTATTGTGGACTCGCTTATATCCACCCACTCCAGCAGGTCCTGACTTCCCCCCCCGGTCTCCAGGCTGGGGGGCTATTTTCATCCAAACCGCTGAGTGCGCAACTCATGTCAGCAGTTACTTAACACCCATGCTTCTGTTCGAATACAGCCATTTCACCACATTATTGTTGGTAACCTAAGCCCCTCCATCGCCACCTGCATTGCACATTTTCATGTACGCTGCAACTTGGCACCGAGTGGTCTTTCTTTCAAATTTCCTCCAGACCCACTTCTCCCGAAGCCGGTTCCAGACGAGCCGCAGCTGCTGCCAGCGGCTTCGCTGGTGAACATCCTGGGATTTCATTGTCCGACTGCACCATGTGCTCTTCAGGTGGAAACTTTGAGAAGTTAGTTACACTTGCTGCCCAGTCGTAAAAAAGGTATGTGATTGTTCTCCTCAGGTTTACAACCGAAATGTAATACCTGCTCTTTCCTCTCATGTTCTCAATTAATTTATTGTTATTTTGCTCAATTATTCTTTATTCGCCTTTAAATTACTTGGACTTTACTTGATGCAGAGGGTTTATAGAGGGGCAACGTTAATGAAGACCTCCTAAGAGTTCCTAACAAACTGCGATAACTTCAACATTCTCCTTTTATCGATCATTAAAATCGGAGAATGTAGGATGAGGAAATTGTAGGACAAGACCACATACAGGCTGTTAATCGTGGGGGTTTCGGGGGGCGTGTCTCAGAAGCGCAGCTTGCGTGCGTGTGGCGGGTCACACGGCGAGGAGGCCGGCATGGTGGGGCTCCAGCGCTCTCCCTCGTCCCCGCGTCAGGGGGGAGTTCTGCTTTTCCTTGGCAGCGTGGCGAGCTCTGGCCAAAGCCTGGTATCAATTATGTTTTACTGTTGTAGACGGAACGGAAAATGTGGAAACGCGATGCACCTACGCGCGTTAAACACCGTAGGGACCCGCTAGCGGCACGACAAGCTTTCCACTCGGCCGTCGGCAGACGCGCTGATACCCCTCTATCTACGGTATGCACTGCCTCCCCAAAACACAGACACCAAACTCACCTGGCAATACGGCCCAGCGAGGTGGACAAATGTTTACATTCTTCCTCAGTGTTCGGCCTCTGACTTGTGATACATGATATTGTTTATTGCGTTGGATTAGGGTGAGGGACATATTGTTTATAGAGTGAGGGTAGGGGGTTGTTTGTTTGTTTGTTGGGGATGTAATTATACATACCTTGAGTCCCGGAGAGCCTGGACGACCGGGGTTTCCATGGGGACCAGGAGGACCCTGGGAAAGCAGAGATGCACATTCTTAAAGAGAGCAAGCAGGAGGTGGGTGCTGGGGGGATACTAACGTTGAGAGACACTAATGTTGAGAGACACTGACGTTGAGAGACATTGACGTTGAGAGACACTGACGTTGAGAGACACTGACGTTGAGAGACACTAACGTTGAGAGACACTGACGTTGAGAGACACTGACGTTGAGAGACACTGACGTTGAGAGACACTAACGTTGAGAGATACTGACATTGAGTCGTTAAAGTCATTATGGACAGAACGCCACGGAAGTAGAAAGAGACTACGTGAGGTGAGCCTACGTGAGCTGCCAGTGCTTCACACCCCTGGTGGTGGTGGTGAGGGAGAGAGACTGAGACACGTCGTCACTGTGCTTCAGGACAGGGGGTTCAGCATACTGCTGGTACACACTGTCCTACAGAATATGGGACTGGTCAGGGTTCACCTGCCTGCTATATGGTTTGGTTTATGGTTTATATTTTGGTTTATTCATACATCATCATGGAGCATACTCTATGAATTTGTACAATGCATGGATGTATGAAAAGGTCACCCCAAGGAAGCTATTTAAAGCTTTTAGTAATAGTCAACAGCAGTGTTCAACAACATATATAACAGACACATAACTAACACATAACAGACATATAACAGACAATAGAGACAATCCCAGTATTATGGTTTCATTATTACATTAGGTTTCAACATTAGTATAAATGATTTATAATATGAATTATGTCTGTCTGTCTGCCTGTCTGCCTGTCTGTCTGCATGTCTCTGTCTGTCTGTCTGTCTGTCTGCCTGCCCACCTGCTTGTCTGTCTGCCTGTCTGTCTGTCTGTCTGTCTGTCTGCATGTCTCTGTCTGTCTGTTTGTCTGTCTGCACGTCTCTGTCTGTCTCTGTCTGTCTCTGTCTGTCTCTGTCTGTCTCTGTCTGTCTGAGTTATAGCATATGGCTGTTAAGGATTTTCTCCCTCGTCCCTTCATCCTCAGCGTGAAGGCCACTCGTCCATCGCACACCATTTTCCCCTCCATAGCTTCACAAAGCTGCCTTGTGAGAAGCCTGACAGAAATTGCTCTGGAGCCAATATTATATTTGACTAGTCAGCTGCTGAGGTACGACAGGACTCGGAACAAACCACAAAAGCATTCTTCCAATCGTCCAGGTCCAAGCTGCCCACTGCCAGAGAGGAACATGTTGCTCCAAGTCCTGATTTGAGGCCTAACCCCAACCCTAACCATAACCTCAACGCTATCCGACTGCGAGGCTGCGTTCTCACACGGCAGATTCACATGGCAGACGCTGAAACGACGAGGCGCACTGCGGGCCAGCGCAACGCGCTCTTCGTTGCCAAGCGACAGAACACAACGATCACAGAGCGTTTCCTCCGTGCTCCGCGCAAAAGTGAAGATATTTCCAAACTTTTGAGCGCTGATTAAAAGCGAGCCGCGCAGGCTCTGGCAGAGCAGGGTGCCCCGAGCCCCCCGACCGCACGGCTCCATAGACAACCATGAAAAGAAACGCTCGAAAGCTTCGAAAAAATCTGCCGTGTGAACGCAGCCTAGGTCTAGGAGAGGAGACAGAGGACTAGGAAAGGAGGAGACAGAGGACTAGGAGAGGAGACAGAGGACTAGGAAAGGAGGAGACAGAGGACTAGGAGAGGAGACAGAGGACTAGGAAAGGAGGAGACAGAGGTCTAAGAGAGGAGACAGAGGACTAGGAAAGGAGGAGACAGAGGTCTAGGAGAGGAGACAGAGGACTAGGAAAGGAGGAGACAGAGGACTAGGAGAGGAGACAGAGGACTAGGAAAGGAGGAGACAGAGGACTAGGAGAGGAGACAGAGGACTAGGAGAGGAGAAAGAGGACTAGGAAAGGAGGAGACAGAGGACTAGGAGAGGAGACAGAGGACTAGGAGAGGAGACAGAGGAGACAGAGGAGACAGAGGACTAGGAGAGGAGACAGAGGAGACAGAGGACTAGCTGAGGAGACAGAGGACTAGGAGAGGAGAGAGAGGACTATGAGAGGACACAGAGGACTAGGAGAGGAGACAGATGAGAAAGAGGACTAGGAGAGAAGACAGAGGACTAGGAGATGATACAGAGGGCTAAGAGAGGAGACAGAAGACTAGGAGAGGAGACAGAGGACTAAGAGAGGAGACATAGAGGACTAGGATAGGAGGAGACAGAAGACTAGGAGAGGAGGAGACAGACGAGACAGAAGACTAGGAGAGGAGGAGACAGACGAGACAGAAGACTAGGAGAGGAGGAGACAGACGAGAAAGAAGACTAGGAGTGGAGGAGACAGAGGAGGCCAGAATCTCTGTTATTAATCCAAGCTCTATGATGAGGCGGGGCCCCTCCCCCTGACAAAGCTCCGCCCCCTAGCCAGACATGTGTAGACACTTACCAGAAGCTCATGTACAGATCTCCTCCCTCGCTATTCAACCATTCAGAGCATCTCACTGCATTTGCATTTGCTAGATAATGAAACATGTGGTGTTGGTTATTTTCTGGTAGAGAAAGAAGACAGAAGCAGGAGAAAGAGAGAAAGACAGAGAAGGGAGTGAGAGAAAGAGAGAAAGACAGAGAAGGGAGTGAGAGAAAGACAGAGAAGAGAGAGAGAGAAAGACAGTGAAGAGAGAGAGAGACAGAGAGACAGAAGGCAGAGAGAGGGAGGGGGAGTACTGAGACAGAGAGAGAAAGAGAGAGAGAAAAAGAATGAAAAAAACATGTCTGTATCAGATCACACAGGGGGGCATTTCAATGTGAAGTAACATTCAGTAAAGGGATATTCCTCCTAAGGAGATTCACAGGGGCAGGATTCCCTCTCCAGATCACAGACAGTATTCGTGTGTGGGCTGAGAGCGGAAGTGACCCATCTCTCCCTTGTAGTTTTCAGGCTATGCTTATTTTACCTGGTCTATCACTTCTATCCCCTTAGCAATAATCTGTTAGCCTGACGCGCCTTACGGTTTGCTTCGCATAACCATCTGGGAACTCTCCATTGGAAACTGTTTGGAAAAGGGCGGGCACTTTCAAATAAACTTGGCAGATGATTGGATGAACCATCTGTCTATCCCTGTCTGTCACATGCAAACTTCAACCGCCCTTCGCCGTCTTCGCGCCTAAACCCGCCCAGCGTGGCTGTTTGTGTTTCCTAGAACACAGATTCGTGAGATCGTTTTCTGATCTGGCACAAACGGATCTCTATCCAGACTGATTCACTAGAGAGACAGAATGTGAGCATGCGAGATCAGGATGGTCTCACGAGGCTAATAATGTGTCACAAACACACACCTTCCACACACCTTCAACACACACCTTCCACACACACAGTCCACACATACAGTGCGCACACAGTGAATGTGACGGTGAAGGGCCACTGTGTGAGCGATGGAGAGTGGTGACCTGGTTTTCTGACCGGTGGTTTTTACAGGGGTGACACACAAGGCACCACTGTTTTTACAGGCCGTTAACCCAGAACAAACGCTCCAACACCCTCAGGAACCCGGCAGGCCAGAGAGAGACACAGGACGACACACTCCGCTACGCTGTCCAAATATGCTCTTGACGTTCACAGCTTTTCGACAACAAAAGCAGCGTGGGTCTTCCAATTCATTGGACATATGCGGTAATCGATCCCTACGCACGATTGACTTGCACCGGAGCTAAATCGACACTGTCACAGCTCTGTCACAGCTCTGTCACAGCTCCACAGCGCTCCTTCACAGCTCTAATTAGAAGACATTTTTAGACGCCATGCACATTCCCTCATCACACCCCAGCTGCAGTTGGTTACATCTCCTCAAAACCGTTCTGTTTTCCTGGCGCGCTGACTTCAACAATCCCGTTAACGATTATGCTAATTTATTCGCTCCCCACATGGGCTACCTCAGCACGCTACCGCTCACAAGGCCACCCAAGCCACGCCACCCTCCGCCACGCCCCCTCCGCCACGCCCCTCCCACGCTGCGTCTGTTCGCCGTACAAAGCTTCCTTTGATCCAGATCCCTCCCCTCCTCCGGGGCAGGGCGACATCACGGCGTCCCCGGCTCCGCGGTCCAGCGGCCGGGCATCGATGCTTCGCCTCTCTCTGTAGCAGAGACCGTCCGCCTCCAGGCAGACATGACACCTCCATGTCAGGAGGAGGCGGGGTTCTAGCCAGCCAGCTCGACGTCCGAACAGCGCCGGCCGGGGGCTGAGCTCAGTGAAGGCTGACGTTTCCGGTCACGTGCGCTCCGTCCGTCACCCGGCGCGTTAGCAACAGAGGCTAGGTTACACCTCGCGCCTTGGCAGGACTGTCTCTCCCCAAGAGGTCAAAGGTGAATTAAGGCCAGGAGCTTCTAAAAGGTGAGTTTTCGCTCTTTGCATCAGTCAACTTGAGTATATGGTTCACACATACTAGGAATTTGACTCACATACTAGGAATTTGACTAGGTGTTGATATGTTGGTTTGACTATGTCAAAGTCAAGACCGCAGTATGTCGAGTCCAGCTGACAACGTGTAATCCTTTTACCCACACAGGTGTCCCTCATCATGTGCTCTGGACAGGAAGTAGCGAGGAACACGTCAACGGAAATTATGGTTAGTTGAAATGGTCAAGGAAAAACTTGGGGGCCACAACACACCCCAAGGGATGGTGCTCTTCAATGGTTGGACTTGCGGTGGTCTCAAAGTGCTTGATCGTGAATTAACTCTATGGATGTACTGTGCTGGGGATCAGGAGAGCTGTAGACACGGTCTTAAATGTCTTTAATAAGACGGGACAAAGCCCTCTTTCTTCCTTGTTTGAAGAGATTGGGTTCCCCCAGCCCACAAACCCCCCCCCCCCCCCACCCACCCCCGGAGGCCCAACCACAAGACCCAGTCTCGCGGGCTATGTCAGGTAGCTCACACGCACGCACACGCACACACACACACACACACACACACACACACACATGCATAATCTGGCTGCAGAACTCTGGATCTCAGAGAGACACACTGTTCTTCCTCTCACAATCAGTCATTAAAAGGGGCAGTACTAATATCTGATTTATCTTTTTAACCACTATTTCAGAAACTTCCGTCGTCCTGAGATGCCTCAGCTAGGTTCAGCACACTCCTGGTTCCTTCAAGCTACTTCGAGAGTCCATCTTATGTCTGGCTAAATATAATACTAGCTGCACTAACTACTCCCACTACTCATTTTAGAATGACACGGCTTTGGTCTGCTTCCAAAGGGGAACTGCGACGGGCAAAGACACAGCTAAGAGAGAGGTCAACGAGAGGACAAAGCTAACAGAGATCGCCAGAGAGACACAACGTCAACAAGTCTTTGTTCTACTGAATATAACACGAATTCAAACTAACACCTGCGCCAGAACGTATCAGTCACAGTATGGGCAGAGCTGAATCCCGCAGGAAAGGGATTTAGTGGTGAACATGAAGAGGGTGACGACACTGGGAGCATTCATTGAGGCCAGCACCGGGGATCGGTGAAAGCAAGTTCAATAACTGTTTGAATAACCCATAGGAGCTTTGTTTCTGTTAGTCCAGAGAGTTGTTCCAGGATTTTACACACCGCACTCGATATTGAAGACATTATTTTCTCATGTATGTTCATACGGTAACGATGGTGCTAGGCTATCGCTGACTCCACCCGGGACCGATCGTCTCAGGACTGTTTTCTGTGCCAGATTTAGAAGCGGAGCTTGGCAGCGAGCACGGTTTAATCAGAGCCAAGGGAAAAACTAAGCTTGGGGTGAATTATACTCTGCAATTCAGGGACTTTATTGAGCGCTTTATCATCATGCTGAGAAGAAGACAGTATCGAGCCATTGCTAACGGTGTTATCTCCGAGGACTTTAATGTGGACCAGACAAGCGAACGGCAGGGGGGAGGGGGGTGAGCACAACCGAGACTCACCCGTGGGCCCTTCTTCCCTGTCAGGCCCGGCTTCCCAGGAGCTCCTAGAAGTCCCTGAAAGGGGAAACAAACAAATAGATGTCAATGAGAGAGCACAGGAAGTGAGAGAGAGAACAAAGGAAGGACTTGGGAGTGAATGAAACCACCGGCATCGTCTGTGCAGTAAGGAGATCGGCATTTTCAAACGACGGCACCGCAGCCAGAGTCTGCTTCATTGCGTCATTGTGCAATAACGCTCAGTGCGCTGAGCTCAGATGAGAACTACAAACTTTTCTGGTGTTCAGTGAGATGTTGGCAGGGTGGAGAGCGTTAGGATTAAGCCAACACAGCTCACTCACGGTCAATCCAGTGTTATTTCAGTCCATAGCCACTACAGTGCTCCGATCGTACATCTGACTCATTGTACTGGCAGAACGGCCTGTTTTGTTTTCAACTAAAGCCACACATGGGTAATTATGTGAATCAGCCAGCTTTAAACCAATTACACAGATGGATTAGATGAGCTAGGAAAGGTCAGATCTAATGAGGGGTCAGCCTCGAAAGCTTGTTGCTTATTTGAAACGTTTGTTCTCTGAAGAGGGGAGGAAAAGCAGAAACAGCTGGTGACATTAGGGTCAGGGGTCAGGGTTAGGGTGAGGGTTATAATCCATTCGGGTTTGGTTAACATGCAGCATGGTTAGCATGGGTTCATGGGAATGAGAATGGCTCAACTTGTGTGTAAATTCCAGTCAGCTCAGATGTCGAATCACACCGTTGTGACAACATTCAATATCAACCTCGACCGTACATTAATAGAAACGCATTTCAGCTGTGGAATTTTTCATCTTGAGTGTGAGAATTCCAGCTGGTGTGGGTGATGGGAAGTGTGTTATAACAGCAGGCATGACAGGAATGAAAGCAGACGCGCCTTCCCGCTAACTTTTTACCACAGTGTTCAGATATGTAGCTGTCCCATAAACATGGTTCAACCAGCTTAGGCTAGGTGGTCATGACAGACGCAGTCCCTCGCTGAACGAGACCGCACTGAGAGCCTTGCCAGGGCTGCACCCTGCCGTGGTCAAGCATGACCTCATCCAGGGGCTCTCAGGGCGTTTCAACAATGGAAAATGTGGGTAACCATTCTCAGTGCCCCAGACTTAACATCACAGGGGAACAAAGCTGCACATCTGTGTTCAACAGACCTGGCTGTGCCAAGCTACGATCTGAAATCACTCAGTCAGCACTACTGAAATCACTCATTCATGCAGACAATGTTGAAACTCTGGAAAGCACCTGTGTTAATAATGACATAGACACCTGTGTCCAAGAGTCAATTAAGTCTAATAAATCAGATTTCTCAAGATATTTAAAAACAAGCAAATCCTCAAGCAAAGGCTGCCATCTGGGCACCGTCACATTCTGATGTTTAAAAAAGAACAAATGACCAAATAACATACAGTATGTTATGGGCTATCGATGGTCTGTTACAAGCTGAACATTCAAGCTTGTTATAGTTTTGAAAGCTGTTCAAACATTTCCACAATTCATAAAAAGGTAATTTCTCCTCCGCACAAAGGATTGCATCCAGACATACAGTTTTCTTTTCATGGCCTCACAGGATGAGATATGTTCACATCAATAACGTCCATGAAACGAGCAGAATGCAGTTTGGCTCCGAAGCACTTATTGTCATATTTTTTGCAATTCTCATCTCATCTTGACAACAATCCATAAATAAAGTGCTCTGACACTAAAATGAAATAAAACTGTGATGTGGAAGTCAAAGGACTGTAATAATTCTGTCCAATCATTTTGAGTTGACAACTTGAAATGATTGGATGACCTACAGTACAGTACCTACAACCTACAGTACCTGCCTAGCGAGGGTCATTTTGTTTTCCCCCAGTTAGGAAGGAGACCTGAAGGTTTTCTGTTGCATTTTTCAAAACCTTTCAAAAGTCTAACAGGAAATCACAAACTGCACCTTTAAACGCTCCAACATAAATGGAATAGAAATATCAGTCCTCAGTTATTCATGAGGCAACGCATCATATTAATGCAATAGCCAATTCTGCTACCTACTGTAAATAGTTAATTGCTTTGAGGCGCTGTTCTGACATTTGACCTTCCTTTAACGGTCTTGGTTCTTCGCTTCACTCCCAGTCCCTCCTGTAGGAATGTAACACCCCGGTGCTCAGACACACATCTCTGGGCGAAGGCCTTTGCGCCGGGCTGTTTCTACCCACACCGCTAAAACATATCAGCAGTCTGAAGGGATAGCGACTTCATTCATACAATCCGTACAATTCTGAAGCATTTTGCAATGTGCGCAAATTATTGAACACATAATACTGTGAAACTTCGAAGTCAAAGCTCCCAGTAAAAGCCCACTGGCTTTGCTTTGTGCCTCCCACGCAACCGGGCTCAGGGGTGTACTTCATGTCTTCGTGGAACCCATGGAGGGTACTCATTCATTCAGGGGCTTGAAAGAGGGCGGACATGCTCCCCTACTTCCCCCCCCCGGCCCCAGGGAACTCAGAATCAAGTTCTTGCTCTGGGGCGACATCTCCCAGAATTCAACAGACCAGTCTGACTACTTTAGCTAGTAATCGTTCCTGTCCATTTTGTGGACCGAATCAAATTAGTGGGCTACATACACAAACATGCACACAGCATGTGTTAGTGCAAACACACCTCCCCACATACGGGACTTGTACATGAATAGACATGCACACATGCATATAGACACCCTTCAATTTAAATAAACATCTTAAAACATGCTCTCACCGCTGGTCCTGGTTCACCCTTTAGTCCAGGTGGTCCGGCCAGCAGGGAGAACTGGGTCGCTTCCAAGTCAAATGTTTGGAAGCCATCTGTGGCAGCCGGCGTGATCGGGTTGAGCCAGGTGGGTCTGGTCACCCTGGCCTCGGAGCTCCCAGGAGCCGGTGTGGTCGGCCGCTTCTTCTGAAGCTCGGACGCGTTTGAAGAGGACCTCTGTCTGGGCGCTGTGGCGCTGTGGAACGTTGACTTTGGGGGTGTTTGTGCTCCGCCGATCCCCAGGGCGACAGTTTGAGTAACAGCCAGCAGGGTGCGCTCTAACCTTGAGTGGGCCGCCGTCGGAGACGCGGTCACTGGACGGGACAGAGGCATGGCGCCAGGCTTCGGGGTCGTCACACTCTCACTACGAGAGGACAGGTTGAATAACAACGAACTGTGAGTTGGAAAAAGCTTAGTCCTGGTCTGCCACCCAGTCAGGGACAAGCTATGGGCGTGTGGAGTGACAGGAACGTGTGGGTGATGACGGAGTGGAGGTAACAGGGGCGGTAGACTGGGCCGGTGTGTGTCGGCCTCTCTGCATTGTTTCTTAATGTACTTACAATAGTTATGAGCTGCCTCAGCAGAGGGATAAATATCAAACTGACAGATGGCTCCCTCGAACGGTACCGAGTTCTGGTTCATCTTGCCCAAGAGGAACGAGCCCTCTGGATCCAGACTCTCCACCTTCTTAGAACGCAGATCCGCGTGCACGCTCGCCGTCCCGCAAGACGTGTATAAAGAGACGCGCCGGCCTCGGACGCCCACGGCCAGGCTGTGCCAGCGTCCGTCGTGGACGTCGTAGCGGAAGCTCACGGAGTCGCGCTGGCCCACGTAGACCAGCAGCTTCCCCGGGACCAGCTGCACCCCCAGCTGCAGCCGCCGCCTCCCGGACAGCGCGGCGAAGAGGAAGGCGCTGTTGACGCGGTGGGAGCGCAGGCTGAGGACCAGGGAGAGGTCGCCGCCGCCGCCTCCGTAGAAGACTGGGGGGAGGACGGAGCGCAGGGGGGCATGGAGCTGCGCCCGCTGGGTGAGGATGACGCCGGACTGGAAGGGGATGACGCCCGGGGGGGCTGGGCGCGACCCGGCCGGCCGGACCCCGGCGCTCCTCCCCGCCAGACCCAGCTGCCGCAGGACGTCCACATCTGCAGAGAACCGGAGGAAGAACCAGTCAGGATCCGGCTCAGTACACATGCTAAAATGGTAAACGGGCTGCACTTAATATAGCACTTTATCTATAGCGCTTTACAATGAAGGCCTCTCATTCACCCATGCACACACGCATACACACACCAATGACAGCCAGCTGCCATGTAAGGTGCTAGTCTGCTCACTGGGAGTCTACCTCCTGAGCAACAGCCGCCCCTACAAGGAAAATCGGTTCAAGGCATATTAATAATAATAATAATAATAATAATAATAACTTTATTTGTATAGCACTTTTCATACAAATAAATGCTGCATAAAGTGCTTTACAACAGCGCCTTCCTTGTGCTCTCTAATGATATCCCTGAGTGGCAGCATGTATAGTGAGAATAGTAATGGACCAAGGCAGCGCCTTTGTGCAACCCCAAAGCAGGTGTCATGTTTCTCAGACACATGATCGCCTGGCGTATAACTTTCTCCCTTTGATGTATGTTCTGAACCAGTTAAGCACAGTCAGAGAGACCAACCATCATTTCAAAACGATTGATTAGGATATCATGGACGATCGTATGACACACACTTCGGTATAATAGGACAAGAATTGAGACCTTAATAGCATCACAGTAATGGTACAGTAATGTGATACATGTGAATTTCCCCATTGTTGCATCTTTTTACAGGGTTTGCTGAAGTTGTCTAGGTTTATATCAGAGGAAATACTGGCTCTAATTGATGTTATTTTGTTATCTAGAGCAGTGCGAATTCTTCACATTTCAGCGCTGAGAGCTGTGGAGGGGGGGGCAGTGTTGATTAACTGGTCTATACATAGTGGAGAATAATATTCTAGAGTTTCCAGCATTCTTTGCAATAATCTTGGAAAAGTAATCCTTTCTTGCAAGGCAGGTTGCTTTGTTGTAGGCAGTCATGGCTTCTTTGTATATATTTACATTAACACTGCTATTATTCAACCATGGGGAGATTCTGTCAGGTGACCTATTTTCAACCTTTATTGGAGCAACGGTATCTAAAGTAGTTGACAATGTACTGTGGATGTTTTGGACCATCTCATTTAAAGAGCATTCATAGCTGCATGGCTCAAATGATCTCATAATATTGGTGAACTGTGCTTCAGCCTTGCCGTCTAATAATCTCTTCTGAACCAAGGTTTCTCTTTTGATCTTTGTTAAGACTAGATTGACATTTTAAAAAACACAGTGATTGTCAGTATTTTGAGCACTGATACATTATCAATGTTTAGCCCTGTTGTTATTACTAGGTCCAGGGTGTTACCATGCTGATGTTGGGTACTATAAGTTGAAAGCTGTCCAGTAGATTCATAAGCTCCCTAGCATTGACATATTTCCTAATTTAAGATTGTAAGTACATTAACATAATTCACTCCCCTAATAGAATTCTGGCGTAAAGTAAAATACTGAAATAGAAAATGAAAACAGAATGAAAGAGTGAAAATAGAATGTGTTTCATCACTACACACCTTAACCACAACAGAAAATCTAGCAAATATATTTGTTACATTTATTGCATTGACACAAAAAATAACAGTATGCTAGTATATAAGTTCTAATGTTGAATCCACATCACTTTATTTGTGGTAACATCAAAGGACATTTACGCGGTAGTGAAGCCTGACCTTTGGTGCCAACCTTTGGCAGTCGACCTCTTCCCTGTTGTTTGGGAAAATGAACTTATTCCTTGCCCCTGTCCAACGCCAAACTGGGTTACACGGCAACATTTTGAGAACGTTTGATTCCCGTTTGCACCTCGCAATTACACGGCAACGGTGTTAGCATTTTGAAAACCCATGAAGCGCTGCGAGGGGTGTTTTCGTTCTCACTTTCCTGGATTCCGTTGTTGCGTAAAAAACTAAACTAAACTAAATGAGAGGTTATTATGGAATATGACCCAGGGTAGACCGAGTGGAAGCTCCTAGTCAAGCAGGCCTACATCAAAAGAAACAACAACAACAACAATAATATTAATAATAATAATAATAAAACAATAATGATAATAATACAACTTATGCTGAATAACAAATTAGGCCTTCTAGTTAATTGCTAACTAAGGAATACACCCTAATTTGGAAATGTAGGCCTGAGAACAGACTGACCAAGATTTCCTTTGGTTGAAGACAGGCAGCCCTAAATAAATTCAAAACCAATTATTTTCATAGATAACGCGCATGCTCAGTGTTGCGAATGGTGTTGCAATATCGTTTCCGTGTAACCCTGAGAACTTCTGGCAACGCTGTAAAACGTTGCCGTGTAACCCAGAGGTCATTCTTGTTCCGTTGTCATTCCAACAGACTGATCAGCCTTATCACTGTGACACGTCAGAGCAGAGGTCCAGAAGTAACACATTTTAATTTGATTCATTATTTATAAACGATATTCAGTACTGTATGAATGAAAAACCCCAAACAGCGCCATCTCATCACCAGGTACGATCCATACTGATCACCTCTGAGTAAAACCTGAGACTACACAGAAAGCCTGTGGAAGAGCTGCGTCAAAACATAGGCAGAGATATACAGCGAGGCCACACACCAAAGTCCCACTCCACTGATGGCCCACAGATTAAACAGCTGGGTTGTCAGCCTCCCCTAGAGAACGTTCTAGAAACAGGAGCTCATTGGGGCCTGGGGGTTAAGGTTAGGGAGGGTCGTTTCGCTGTTTTAAGAGGTTGGTAGCCAGAGCAGAAACAACATTTGCTTTGTGTGAAAATGTATCTGCTGAGAGTGTAAAGATAATTAACTGAGACTGGCCAAATCTATTATTAAGACAAATTATGGAAACGTCCAAAAGCTTTCTCCAAGTTTCAATTACTAACCCATGGGGAGGAAATTAAGGGTTTGTCACACACAAACCCACATGCACACACACGCACGCACGCACGCACGCACACACACATACACACACACACACACACACACCCATAAGCGGAAGTGTAATACTGCAATATACTTGTGTTTCGTTTGTGCATCAATGCTTGCAATTATCCTCTACATTTTCCAGGGCCAGACATTCTCCAAAATGAGTCTGACATGTAATGACCCAAAAGGCGCACAGTAAATCAGATCAGCTCCATTAGCAGAAGACAACACCTGACTTACTGTAGGTTCAAAACAGCATTCTGGCAACCTTCCCAACTATATGCTGTCACTATGCCTGGGCTTCGAGTCATACTGTAAGTCAAACATGAACAAAAATACTAGTTGAAATGAGGGCGTCTACAGTAAGTCATCTGGCCAACAGCTTCTCCGTCTGCCTGGGGAAGCACTGAAACTGAGCGCCAGCGGCCGGGCACGCCTCAGACTCCCTGCTGGGGCCGCCCTCTGCTTCTGGCACAAAACAAATGTAGGTGTCAGCAAACCGAACACTTTTAACATCGAATTACAGTGTGACAGAAGAGAGGGAGGCCTAGCCCCGCTAGTTAACACCCCCTAACAACACGCCAAGGTTCTCACAGACATTTGGGCCATAAGTCATCTGTGGGAAGGACCCTGAACAGTCTGGGCCTGGCATGAGAGTGGACGGAGCCCCGCATGGAAAGAAAACATCAAACTCAAACCTAAAACAAGAACAAAACCCTCCTTCACTTCCACAAAATCCTCCTTCATTTCCCATGAGGCTGTTCTGTACATGGTCTGATTATAATCTACAACTGGATAGGATTGGGTTGGAAGTACAATTAACCTCTACAATATATCCTTTGAACGATACAGTATACTTAGATAATTATCACATAATAATACTTGACTGTTCATTAAAGGGTGATTGATACAGATCTGTAGTTCCTAGTTTGGTACTGGAGAACATCACTACCATGATGGTATTGATCACAATCTGCTGAATAGCAGAGGTGTGAAGCACTGTTCCTTATATGCCTGATGCTGTCAACCATTAGGCTGAACCATGAACTCAGTCGACGTTGTTGTTCTGCATGGGATCCACAATGGATATCTGACCATATTGGACTCCAACAAACCTCTGATTAGACTCAGACGAGTAGATAGTTGTGTCTGAGCCAGGGGGGATATTGTTTCAGAAGATCCACAGTATGAGGGAAGTCCAAAAGCTTCGTATTAATCTCTGCTGGGTTGAAGGCACCCTGCTCCCACTCCTAGAGCAGAACAGTCGTCTCCAGTAAACAGCAGCTATCTACCCAGCATCAGACTGACCAGGTCCGCTGGCTCTCTTTTATGGTTGTCGTTTTTTGTTGGTTATTGTTTTAGAGGATTTTGTGGATGTTATGTGTTATCGTCTGTCCAGTTTTAAGACATCAGGGACCATGTTTACTCCCACAAAAGTGCTAACACTTTTACATGCTATACCTTGGATTCAATGTCTGCAATATCATATTTTATATAAATAAAATAAATCAATAAATCTGTCAGTCTACCCAGCATCAGAGTAAACAACACTCTGCTGACTTTCTGGATGGATCAAGCCGAGAACCTGGCAGCGACACAGCTGACCAGAACAAGACAAGAGTCAGGCCCATCACCTCTATCGCAGTTCATCCCTGCACATGTATACAGTCCAGAGGCCATGTTTGGAGGGCGTAAAGGCATGAACGTCAGCCTCCAACCCCCTGGCTGTGCTTCTCCAGCCCAGTCATCTCGTCACATCATCCCTAGACGCCCTGACTGAGGCCCTGAAGTGTGGCTGTGCAATACCTGTCAACATTGTGTATGGATGTCATGGCTATGCATCAGCAAAGACGTTAGATTCAGGCAGATACATCAGTCTCTGGTGATTGGTTAGGGAAAATAGAATCTCCCTCCCCCATGGAAATCGGTCAGAGTGGAAGCAACATTATCAGGCTGAAGATCTCAACAGAGTGTAACGAGTTCACATTCTGTCTGATATCAGGCTACAGAGTGGTATGTGTGATCTCTTTTCGTGGTTCAATGAGGTCTTCTTCCTGAGAGCATCACCAGATACATTATACCTGTACTCCACAGATAGACCATTACTCCACGACATGGAAAGAGCCTCACCTTCAGAAGGTCCCTGTGCCAGCCCCAGATAGCAGGTACAGTACAGTATAGTCCAGAGGATTAGAGTTCTTCTGTGGGCGGAGAGAGAGAGACGGGTCACACATATAGAATAGTTTTTGTTTTATTAAACACCTTGTTCAGAAGAGATATGTAGCATAGCATGCATGTGTAAAAAAAAAATATATATATATATAAATATATATAAATAATAATAATAATAATAATAATAACAATAACAATAATAATTAAAGCTGCTTCGCAGCGATGAGGCGGGGCCAGGCAATTTCCGACAAGTTTAGGAGCAATAAGCGAGAGAATAGGACAACAGGAAAGTTGACATTCCAATGTTCATTTTGTACATTCGTATCGTAAAACATTTGTAAAACATTTTGATGCGTTGTAAGCTCGATTTTGATAATTCAACAATGGTCAATGAGTTTGTGAATTACAGTCTGAAGATCCAGTGTAGCAAGTTTGGTGTTAATTGATTGAAAAATGTTGGATGAGATATGTTTATTAATTTTTACAGGTTTTGTTTGCTTTTCTTCATAATTGAACATTAACTTCAGCAGCTGTGTACTCAGTCAGTTGCCAATCAATCGATTTAGTCATTGTAATCCTCGGCGGGGGTTGGGTAGGGTTGCCAACAGCGATGTCTCCGATTCGTGGAGCTTGTGTTGGATTATGGGTAACGTAGTTTTCTCTGTATGAAGTGTTGGTTTCAGAGGACAGAATTAAACATATTTTTAAAAAAATCAATTTTTGAGATAAAATTCTCAAAAAAAATCATACTACATCTTGGATATGTGGCTAATGTTGTCACTTTTTATGAGGACGATCAGACATTGATTTGGCGAGAATTAATAGGAACTATATACAGAACTGTTAACAGTAAAACTTTTTGATGTGCTGTGGGCTCAATTTTTCATATTTCAAAAATCTGTGAGGATCGTTTGGTGAGGACAGTCTGAAGATACAGTAGATCAATTTTGGTGTCAATTGAACTAAAAATGTGGGAGGAGATAGGTTTGATAGGTTTTACAGTTTATGAAGAAATCAGAGTGATGGACTTCAAAATTCCTGCAAGGTCAAAGCGTATGAAAGTTTTGTCTCACTTGGGCCTACATTCACGTGGTGGTTTTACAGTGATAGCACCTATGGCTGATTTGTTATGATTTTTTTAAGTTTTAAACTTTAGACTGTTGCTGTAGCGCCACCTTCAGGTTTATTGACCTACAATGCAGGTTGAGGACTTTGGGTATACTACTGGAGGAGCTATGTGCAAATCTTGGTGATTTTTTGTCCACGGGAAGTTAGACTTCAGTGGAAGATGGAGAATAATAATAATAATCAAAATTCCTGCAAGGTCAGAGTGTATGAAAGTTTTGTCTCACTTGGGCCTACATTCACGTGGTGGTTTTACTGTGATGGCACCTATGGCTGATTTGTTATGATTTTTTAAAGTTTTAAACTTTAGACTGTTGCTGTAGCGCCACCTTCAGGTTTATTGACCTACAATGCAGGTTGAGGACTTTGGGTATACTACTGGAGCTATGTGCAAATCTTGGTGATTTTTTGTCCACGGGAAGTTAGACTTCAGTGGAAGATGGAGAATAATAATAATAATCAAAATTCCTGCAAGGTCAGAGTGTATGAAAGTTTTGTCTCACTTGGGCCTACATTCACGTGGTGGTTTTACTGTGATGGCACCTATGGCTGATTTGTTATGATTTTTTTAAGTTTTAAACTTTAGACTGTTGCTGTAGCGCCACCTTCAGGTTTATTGACCTACAATGCAGGTTGAGGACTTTGGGTATACTACTGGAGCTATGTGCACATTTTTGTGATTTTTTGTCCACAGGAAGTTAGACTTCAGTGGAAGATGGAGAATAATAATAATAAGTAAAACATTTTAATGCATTGTAAGCTCAATTTTGATAATTCAATAATCTGGTCAATGAGTTTGTGAATGACAGTTTGAAGATCCAGTGTAGCAACTTTAGTATTAATTGATTGAAAAATGTGGGTTACAGGTTTTGTTAGCTTTTTTTTTTCATAATTGAACATTAACTTCAGCAGCTGTGTACTCAGTCAGTTGCCAATCAATCAATTTAGTCATTGTAATCCTCGGCGGGGGTTGGGTAGGGTTGCCAACAGCGATGTCTCAGATTCGTGGAGCTTGCGTTGGATTGTGGGTAATGTAGTTTTCTCTGTATGAAGTGTTGGTTTCAGAGGACAGAATTAAACATATTTTTAAAAATTCAATTTTTGAGATAAAATTCTGAAAAAAATCATACTACATCTTGGATATGTGGCCAATGTTGTCACTCTTTATGAGGATGATCAGACATTGATTTGGCGAGAATTAATAGGAACTATACAGAACTGTTAACAGTGAAACCTTTTGATGTGCTGTGGGCTCAATTTTTCATATTTCAAAAATCTGTGAGGATCCTTTGGTAAGGACAGTCTGTAGATACAGTATATTAATTTTGGTGTCAATTGAACAAAAAATGTGGGAGGAGATATGTTTGATAGGTTTTACAGTTTATGAAGAAATCAGAGTGATGGACTTCAAAATTCCTGCAAGGTCAAAGTGTATGAAGGTTTTGTCTCACTTGGGACTACATTCACGTGGTGGTTTTACAGTGATAGCACCTATGGCTGATTTGTTATGATTTTTTTAAGTTTTAAACTTTAGACTGTTGCTGTAGCGCCACCTTCAGGTTTATTGACCTACAATGCAGGTTGAGGACTTTGGATATAGTACTGGAGCTATGTGCAAATTTTGGTGATTTTTTGTCCATGGGAAGTTAGACTTCAGTGGAAGGAGAATAATAATAATAATAATAATAATATAGGCAAATACAATAGGGTTCCGGCAGCTACGCTGCCTGGCCCCTAATTAATAATAATAATAATAATTTCAAATGTCAGGAAGGAGAAATCCTCTAAGCAGCCCAGACAGTATATGTCATCTGATTAAAATAATAAGTGCTTTACAACAAAGAAATTACATGCATAGAGTGCTTCACAAACATAACTAGAAATAGTGCTGGGAGAGCAGATACTTCCTCCCATGAATGCATTTTGTGGCTCTGTGCGCGCATGCGTCTCAGTGACCTTTCCATATCAAGATATGGCCGTTTCAATTCCCCCCATTGAAGATGAACAGGGGGAATGTCTCGCCAAAAATGGTCGGTGGCCGGCCTGGCCTTGTTTCTGCGGACTGTGGAACCGCCCTGTGATTTGGATCCACTTCAAAATTGAATAGGTTCTTGGCCCATGCTACAGTACACCCCTCCACTGAGTTGCATGAAAATCGGTCTGGTCGTTTTTGTGTGATCCTGATAACGGACTGACAAACGGACGGGCAAACGAGCGCGCACAACCGAAAACATTACCTCTCTCCCTGCGCTGTCGCTGGGGCAGAGGTATAAATGAGTGAATGACATTTACATGAGTAGGCTACATTTAGGCTACTACTAGATAGAGGCTATTCAGTAACAGGAACAGCATGTCCTTCACAACCAGATCTCTTATTCTCCTCCAGCCCTCCTGGTTGGGCAGCTCTGATGCAGAGAAAGTCTCAGTGGGATCAGAAGCAGCGCTGCTCGCTCCAAAGCCCCTACAGCTGTTTCCAGTCAGCGAACGGTTTCTTATCGCCCCGCCAGATAAGCCGACGTCCCGCGAGCGAGGCAAGGCTAGGTGAGGACCCCCTGCTGGTCCCACTCTCAACAACCTCCCAGGGCTTGCAGAGCAGAGGGCTCCACATACAAGTGAACAGGGAGGGGGGCAACATCTGGACTCAGTGTGAAGCAGGAGAACAGATGAAACTCATCACTTCCAGTTCAAACAGCGACATGCGAGGATTGGTTCTGTTATACTGTGTTTGTTTTGTACCATGGCTACACAGTACCCAATATGTGGATCGTCAATGTGGCTAATGGCTCAGGGCATCGCTTGGGATGTCTTGGGTGATGAAGTGTACATCAAACATTCTGATGATGCGTGTAATGCTGTTGCAATAATGGTGTTAAAAAAAAAAATGTCTGAATGAAAGTTCCTTACAGTATGTGGGTTTTGGGATGGCTGAGAAAATCATTGAACTGTGTGGTTTCCGTTTACACCCCCAGATGATCACCAGTCCACCACAGGTTCTGTCATTACAGTCTCTTCATCTTCAATCCCCCTGCACCTCTGCTTAGTTTAACGTGTTCATACTATTCCGGTGAATTACACTGACAGGACAGAACAGGGAAGTGCGGTTTGGCTTGTGACCGCTGGTTCAGATGGGCAGTAATACGATGCAACATTTTTTATGAGCAGTTTCCCCTCCCGCACGGACAGCTGACCAACCAGCAGAGTGAGATGCAGAGTAGGGAGGAGGAGAGAGGAGGGACAGGGATGACAGGATCTCCCCTCCCTGCTCCTCCCGTCATATCTCCTCCAGACCCGGCAGTATCACTCACAGACAGCAGCAGCGGAGCACGAGTTCACTGACCACATGTTGCATAACCTTTCTGGCTAAACGCAATGGATGTGAACCATTCTAAATGCTGGACCTTGAAATACAAAGCGTGTCTGAGCTATAACTTGCAGCAGAAGAGGGGTATAGGCCTAGTTATAGTCAAAGTCAGCTAGTTACATGGTAGGTCAGCATTCAAAAGAGCTAAAACTTTACTTCTGCAAGTGAGACAAGAACATGGTTTATGCTTATATTCATTCCACAATAAGCCAGTTAAATTGGATGACATGCTTGTTTAGGAACTTTACTACATGTATCATTCATTCATTCATTCATTCGTCCATTGATAAATGATGTTCACTCAGTCTTTTTTGCTTGTGTAGCCTACTGTCAAGAGTAGCCTACCATACACTTAATTAGAGATATCTGGAAACTTTATGTTTTTGTTCCCTTTTACGCGGCCTCAACATGGGTTTTGATCGAGTTTTGATCAAGAAGATAACGAAACAATTAGTTGCGAAAATGTACAGCCTACTCACCCCCCGACTCCAGCTGGTTTGAGTTTGGAGTGCGGGGCATTGTCCGGCTCCATAGCGGTTACTTCATTCTTTCTTGAGAGTTTTTACAACCGTTCAGTCGTGGAAGAAATACGCGAATTAATTCCATTCCAGGTTATTCTTATATCATCGATCTGTGTAAATCAAAATGTTACGGTAAAAATGTATAATAGACAATCTTCATCTTTAATTGTCTCGGGCTATTAATGTTCCTTCGGAGACAGCACGATTTGAGAGGTCCATCTGCATATTTCGTTTTCGCGCGGGTAACCGGTGGATGTCACATTTCAGAGGGAGAGATCCAATCGTCCTCACATTTCCATACAAGCGCAGCGGAATGAATAACGACTGCCTTGTATGCCGACGTCTCCGATATGCAAGTTATTGTAGAGGGACCGGGGAACACCTCCCTCTGTCGCCCTCAGCTGACATTGAAGGAAACAAATCACACATATGGTGTAAAGAAGAGGCTTTTTTTGAAGGAGGTAGGCTACACGTCTCGGAAAGCAAACCTCGTGTTGCATTTTGTTCCTTCACCACAGTAAAACCACAGGGATAACTGTGCCATGACACCTGCTCAGAGACCGCGTGACCGCAGGTATGAGCACAGCTGTTATTTATGGACCTATAACATAGGCCTAAGTCTAGACTTTAAGACAAACGAATGACTTTGTTTGTTTGTTTACACCGCACACTTGTTTTGCCTGAGGCAAGGACCACCGTGCACGTCTCCTCGGGACAACTGACATTAAGCCTACAATAAAATATGTCTACAGTATCAGGCAGGGAAATTGTTTGGATCAATTGTTTTTACAAATGCACGAATAACTAGACTGCAGGCTTAATTATAGCTAAGTGGCTGTTTTTTGCAGCTGGTTATATTTTCTCTGGTTCATGGCCGTTGCTCTCCACCTCGCTCACCTCCCCGGCACCACTATATCAGTTCCTGTGAGCTCTTGTGCGGCTGCAGTCGTGTGCTGTGAAATTCCTTTGCCAGAGAAAGTCTCCATTGACCCGCCCTCAACAAACACGCTGTGACAGTGTCCAGCGCAGCCCCAACAGAGCGCCGATTCAGCTCGCTGCAACTGGATCCCTCCGCGGCGCACAGAGCCCCTCACAGTTCTCTTCTCACTGGCCAGGAAGGGCGCACACACTGGCTTGAAAGAGCTTCCCATGTACCTGCCTACATGTCTGATGGCAGGTTTTGTTACCAGTGGCGATTGCTCCTATAAGCTTTTTGCTCCTTCTTTCAGTGAAGAAGGTTACCTCAATCCTATCTAGCAGACAAAGGCAGTAGCCTAATGCCCCTCACAGTGGGTCGCTGTCTGTAGTGTTGTCTCATTGATCAGCGCTGATCCTGTTGGAGGTTTGGTGATTAATTATTTATAGTTATGTATTTACTGTATATTTTAACAGGCAGAATCATTAGAGCCATGAACACGTCTCTCATTCTCTTTGATTCTTTGTCTATCTTAGTCTTTTATCTATCGTTTTGCCAAAGGCCTTTATGATGGAAATCGTGAAGGAGTTATGAACGAGTGAACAGCACCTCCAACAAATAATGTTACAGCCTGATTTTAAGGTGGTATAACCCTAGGTGGCAGTTTATATTATTATATTATAGAGTTTTATGCGTTGATTTTCTTACTCATACAGTATGACTGCCACCTCGCAGTGCTCCTTTAATCATTGACAGGTGTGGAACGCTCTGTATTCCAGATCAGAGGCGGATAATAGAACTCAGCTGCTCCTTATACCCTGACATTACAATGCATATTAGAAGTTCATTGTCTGCAGGAAATTGGCGGATTTTCCTGCAGACAGAGTCAACGTGGCCAGCAAACCTGTACCGTCCATATGGATCCCATGTAGAGCGTAGAGCGATGTACAAGCGTAATTAGGTTGTTTTAATAGAAGTGATCTAGTATTCAATAACCTGGGAATACATCAGCCCAGATGTAAGGCCTCTCTTATGCTATATGTCACAATTAGCAGCCCTCTCCTCCCACCCACATGCTCTGTAACCCAACGGTTACCTTATATTACCTTCATCGGTCATTTCATGTCATGATGTAATGATAACCATGGAAAGTCTTCATGATAAACACAGGAACTTTTGTTTGACTCAAACCAGAGCAAGCTGAATCCTCCTTCTGGGCCCTACTGGACTCAATAAACCATTGCTGCTCTCTACACACTTCATACCTTCAAACTTTGAGAGTAAACATCTATTCATGCATGATACTGTAGAATGATAGATTATGTGGGAAAGAGTTTGGCATTTTGTCTAGGGCTGCAAAATACAGAACAAAGTTGGAAACTTTCCATGAGAATTAAGAGAATTTATGGGAATTAACTGGGAATTTGGGGGTTATCTATACCAACTGTATTTACATTGTCATATACAGACATAAATATAAACATTTTGTTTTGTCATATTAGTCATGCTGGGAAACATTTCTAATACAAATTGTAAATATTTTGACTTAATCTATTTGTGAGTAGAGCTTTAATGGATTCTACAGCCCTCTTAGTGTGAAGGGATTAGCTGTGCATGTCATGAAAGAATGCATGTGATGGAGGAATGCATAGTGCAGAGTTGAAATTCAACTGAATTTGCATTAAATCATGTTGTTTTAACCAAGATCATGCTGCAAGATCTGGAATTGTGTTTTATGTTTTTTTCCCCAACTAGTTTACATTTAAGTTCCCTGTTATAGGGGTCTGTGGTTGTTATGTCTACAACCCTGTTAGGCATATAACTCTCAAAAGAATTGAAGCACAGGCAGGAGAAACGTTTTATACCAACAGAGTTTTTAGTGAATCAAAACTGAGGTGCAAAGATTACAGACATGCCATCACTTTTTACCAAAACTGCCGGGAACAACCTACAGTAATTACCCATACGGCGTTTCCTTAATCTAACTATGGTAACTCACATAGCCCAAACATAACAAGTTCAAGATATAACATATTTCCTCCCCCCTTAAATGATAATGTCCACATTAGCATCATAAACATTAAATGTAAATTAGGGAGAGAGGGTAGACTGCCTCAACATTCCACTTAACCCTAAGGGAATTATTCTGTCCCTTGTTTCCAGGGTTAGCACTAGGCTACATATAGCGTTTAGGAGGTCTCCTGTCTCTTGGGGGATTGCGCCTCAGTGCAGGAGCTGGCTCAGATTCCAGCTCCACCACTGGAGGTGCTGGCTCCACTGCAGGTGGCGATGGTGTGGCCGCTGCCGGTGCCATCATGCTCAGGTGGGGTGTCAGCTCGTCAGTGAACATGAAGCCTGGCGCCTCTGCTGTGGAGCTGGCCACTGCTGTCTCTCTAGGTCCACGTGCCTACCCCTTTCCTGATTGGCTCTGGTGTGAGCGTGGTAGGAAACGGGCCCAGTCGTCTGGAGGACTGTGGCAGGGGTCCACTTCTCCTGGGTGGTGTAGTTGCGTTCTAGGACTGAGTCTCCAGCAGAGAGCTGTCTGTCTTTAGAACACTTGGCTCGCTGATTGACTTGTTCCTGCTGTTTCTCTTGGACTGATGTTTCCGTAGAGGGAGGTCGCAGCAGATCAAGACATATCTGGAGATCCTCTTCATCAGAAGGTAAGCTGGCGAGGTCCCAGTAGTTGCATGAGGGGTATTGCAATACTTTAGCAGAAAAGCATCAAGGCGTTGCTTCAAGGGAGCCTCAGTTTTTGCACCATTCTTTCAGCCAATCCGTTGCTTGATGGGTGGTATGGACTTGAGAGGATGTGCTTGATAGGAAATCCTCCATCTCTTTTGATACAAATGATGGCCCATTATCAGTGACGGTCTGCTCAGGCAGTCCAAATCGACTAAACATCTCCCTCAACGTCGGAATCATCTTTTCAGAGCTGATGGTGGACATGACAGCCACCTCAGGCTACTTTGAGTGTACGTCCACAGCCACCAGAAGCATAGCTCCCTCAACTGGTCCTGCAAAATCCAGATGAACATGTTGCCAGGGACACGCTGGCCAGTCCCCGTGTAGCAGGGCCGGCCTTGGCGTGTTTCTTATGATTTGACACGATGGGCATGCGCTTACTTTAGCTTTGATGTTCTGGTCTAGCCCAGGCCACCAGAAGTAGCTACGTGCTAGATCTTTCATCCTGACAATGCCACAATGGCCCGAGTGTGGCTCTTTCAGGACTGGTTCTCTCACCTTTGGCGGAATTATGACACGCATGCTCCAGAGCAGGCATCCAGCCATCACAGTCAACTCCTTCCCCCACGAAAGGTAAGGCTGAAGATCAGGTGGTTCATCAGCAACCCGTGACATATCACCTCTCATGACGCGGTCAAACACCCTGGAGAGGATAGGGTCCCCCTTTGTCTCCTTCCTGACTCGATGAGCAGTCACCAGGGCACTCTCCACCATGTCAAAGTAGAAGATAGGTTGCTCATAACTCTTAGGATAATCAGGAAGTGGAAGGTGTGACAAACCCGCGTTGGCGTGTGCCCCTGATCTCCAGTACTGTTATGTCATAGTTGTGAGCACTGAGGAGTAGTGCCCATCACTGCATTCAGCTTGCTGCCAGGGCTGGTATCCCTGCATAAGAACCAAAGATGGACGTCAGAGGATGATGGTCAGTCAGAAGGTGAACCTCCTCCCGAACAGGTAAGTTTGGAACTTTTTAATTCCGAAGATGATGCTCAATGCTTCTTTCTCCATCTGTGGATAGTTCCTTTCTGCTGTACTCAGCATTCGTGATGCAAAAGCGATGGGTTTTTCATCCCCTGATGGGGTGATATGGGACAGAACAGCACCCACTCCGTAGGGAGATGGGTCACATGGAAGTTGGAGAGGCAAGGATGAGTTGAAGTGTGTCAGCACCCTCTTGTCGGTCAACGCTGTTTTAGCCGAGTTAAACACCGTGTCACACTCTTTTGACCATGACCATATTTGGCCCTCTCAGTAGCTCTTGCAGAGGCTTCAGCTGCGTAGCCAGCTGGGGGATGAACTGGCCATAGTAGTTGATAAGCCCAAGGAAAGACCTCAACTGGCTCACATTCTTTGGAGCTGGAGCCTCTGAAATGGCGGTCACTTTAGACGGTGCTGTGTGGAGACCGTCTGCATCGATGACATAGCCCAGGTACTCTACCGATGACTTGAAGAAGTCACATTTTTCCTGGCACACACGTAAGCCGTAGTCTTTGAATCTTCCCAGAGTCTTATCCAGGTGCAGCAGATGTTCTTCGTCGTCCTTTCCAGTCACCAAGATATCATCAAGATAGCACTGCACACCAGAGAGACCACTCAGGCCCTGATCCATGGCCCTCTGGAACACTGCCGTTGCTCAGGTGATACCAAATGGCATATGGCAGTATCTATGGAGACCGGTACTTGCCGGTTACTTTCCTGGTACTTACATGGTACTTACAGGTAAGTACGGAGTACTTACCCGGTACTTATCTGGTACTTACAGGGTACTTACCCGGTACTTACCCGGCACTTACAGTACAGGTAAGTACGGGGTACTTACCCGGTACATACAGGGTACTTACCCAGTACTTACAGGTAAGTATGGGATACTTACCCGGTACTTACAGGGTACTTACCCGGTACTTACAGATAAGTATGGGGTACTTACAGGTAAGTACAGGGTACTTACCGGGTACTTACAGGTAAGTATGGGGTACTTACCCGGTACTTACAGGTAAGTATAGGATACTTACATGGTACTTACAGGTAAGTACGGGGTAGTTACGGTGCAGAGGGGGATATGTTATGGAGTGCACAGGAGTGTAGGTATTTGTACTTACAGGTAGGTACGGGGTACTTGCCTGGTAACTCAAGTGGCATGGGCTGGTCTATGATTGCTATGTTATTATGTACTTGGTAAATTCAAACAAGGTACAGTATGTGCTGTTCTCACATTCTTACTGTATAATTAGCCATTCCATGTAGTCCAATGGTGCACGCACATCCACGTTATTTCACAGGTGCAGAATGAAAAAATAAAATAAATAGTAGAAGCAGGATATCCGCAGTTTTTATGCTCCCAAGGTGTTTTAATAAAGTATGTTTCAACCTATAAGGAGGTCGAAACATACTTTATTAAGGTTGCCTAAAAATGGTACTTACCCAGTAAAAGTAAGTACCGGGCAAGTACCTCGTACTTGAGGAGAGAAGATCTGCACACTGATATCTCCCGGTTCACTTTATTGAAAATCCGCAACGTTTCGACCCTTAAGTCTTCATCAGGCAACTTCCTGAAGTTGCGTATTTTCAATGTTTCGTATTTTCAATAAAGTGAACCGGGAGATATCAGTGTGCGGATCTTTCCTCTCTCCTCACGTATGTACTGGCCTACACCTGGCCTACTAAGGTTGGATGTGCGCACAGCTCTTTTGCCTTTTGTCAAGTACTTCGTACTTACCTGTAAGTACCGGGTAAGTACCCCAGTACACAGTTTATGACTTGAAAGGATCAATAAAGATCCGGGTGGGAATGAAGACTTTTCCGGTGAGGATACAAGCTGTAGGGCACTTGTATAGATAGTGCTTGTGAGCGTGTAGGAGTGGTGTGCAGACTGCATGAGGTCAGGGGTTACTGGTGAGGCCAGTTCTGAATCATTTCTATCAGGTATTTGTTGCCTCTAGTTGCTTTTCATGATACTGCTTTAATGTTGCCATTGATATTATTTCCTCATGGGCTGTTGTAAAAAGAACAGATGCTATTAGAGAATGCGGTGAATAATTATTTATTTTTTAAGAACATATACTATTAGAATGCAGTGAATTTGTTGTGCCCCCACGCCCGAGCCAGTCGCGGTCACGTTCCCAGTCCCACTCAGCACGTCACCATTGAGGTTGGGCCCGGCGTCACCTTCCGCAGCAGGTGTGGACGGTTACAATCAGGCCAGCTGATGCCAATCACCACCTGGGCTCAGCACTATTTAAGGCTGCGGAAGACAGACGTCGGGCGCTTGAACGTTGACAACTGTGGTCAGTGGTAGTCTGCTCTAGAGCCCCCTTGAGAATTGTTTGCTCAACTTTTTGAACGTCCTAACCCTGTCTTCTCCTCCATTCCTCCTAGGCTCCCTCCCATGTAAGACCAGTGTCTCCCAGCTCCACCCGCGCCCTCCACCGGACTCCCCTTCCAAGCTCCTAGTCCTCCGCTCCTCCCAACCTCCCTCTTGTTTCTACCCCTGGACCCCCCCGTGCTTCCCAACCCCGGATCCCCTCGGACGGACCTCCCCCCCTGCTCTCTACCCTGGACTACCTCCTGGACTCTCCCTCTCGGACTCTCCCTCGTTAGTTTTAGTTCCGCAGCACATTTCCAACACGCTGCCCTACATCTACACTTGCACCACACATAGGTTACACAGACACTTGCAAGACACACACATAGTCAAGTACACATCCCATTGCCATTTTGACCACACACACACACACACACACACATTAGGCCAGTTAAGTTTTATTGTTTCATTAAACTTTTGAAACCTGTTCGGGTCTCCGTCTCTGCTTCTGGGGTCCCAGGCACATTTGGCTACTCTGCCCGGTTGGGTCGTAACAGAACGTTCAATCCCATGAGCCAAGCCGGGACCCCGGGAGCGGGGATCGAAGCACCCTCAGAGTTACGTAAGCTGGTAGTTAGTCAGGCCACGCAACTCACCAAACTCCAAGCCGAACTGGTAAAGGCCTTTCCCTCGGTCCAGTCCCAGATAAGCGTCCTGGAGGCCACGTCCCAATCCACCGTCAGTACGGTTGCGAGCCTCGCTGCCAAGATGGACTCCATGTCTGGAACCCTCGCTGCCATCCAGCAGACTCTAGACGCCTTGGCTGCTCGTCCTGGTCCTGCCCCTGGTCCCAGTCCTGGAGTCAGTCCTCCCAACCTCGCAGCCAGTCCCGTTCTCCCCGTACAGCTAGGTCATCACACTGAACCCAGCTTGGTAAGCCCCAAAGCGTTCGATGGCGACTTAAATCGGGGTCGGGGGTTCATAGCCCAGTGTGAGTTGGTGTTTGCTCACCAGCCTTCCAAGTATTCCTCTGACGGGGCCAAGATAGGGGCCAAGATAGCCTTCGTGATGTCGCTCCTGGCCGATAAGGCTCTTAGCTGGGCCATAGCTGCTGTAGATAGCAGTGCGGCTTATGCTACCGACTACCCCCTGTTCAGGAGCGAGTTTCGTTCAGTTTTCGACCACCCCTTAGACGGTCAGGATATAGCTGGCAGGCTACTGGCTAGCCACCAGGGATCCCGCTCCGTGGCCGAGTACACGGTAGAGTTCAGGACCTTGGCCATCGAGAGTCGCTGGAACGACACAGCCCTCCTCAGTCTGTACCGCAAGGGCTTGTGTGACGCTATCAAGGACCTCATCGTCCGTGACAGCCCAGAGACCCTGAACGAACTCATCACCCTGGCTCTTAGAATGGACTCGCGGCTTCATGAACCCCGTTTGGACCGAGCTCACCGTGTTGCTCCTCGCCCAGCCCCTAGTCGCTCGGCCTCGGGGACCGCCGCACCATCTGCCCTGACCCCGCCTCCTTTCCAGCACGCGCTACCTCCGGCAGCCTCTACATCCGGGGCCGGAGAGCCCATGGAGATCGGGCGGTCTCGGCTCTCGCGAGACGAGAGGGATCGCAGGATGAGTCTCCGGCAGTGCCTCTATTGTGGGAAGGAGGGGCATATCATCAAGACCTGCCCAACCCGCCCAAACGACCCCGCTCACCAGTAAGGGGTGTACTGGTGAGTAAAGCCTCTTTTTCCCAGCCCCAGAGTAAGAACAGTCTTTTCCCTGCCACCTTAGCCTGGGGAAAGGAGACCCTGTCTGTTAGTGCCCTCGTCGACTCCGGGGCTGATGTGTGTCTCTTGGATGCTTCCCTCGCTCGCCAGGCCGGTATCCCTCTAGTCCCCTTGGATCACTCCCTCTTTGCCCGGGCTATAGACGGTCATTCGTTGGGCACTATCACTCACTCCACCGAACTTCTCACGCTCACTCTTTCGGGTAATCACTCAGAGTCCATACGTTTCTTTGTTATACACGCCCCTACAGCGCCCCTGGTGTTGGGTAGACCTTGGCTGGAGAGGCACGACCCTCACATCTCCTGGGCCTCTGGGCGGATCATGGGGTGGAGCACAGCGTGTCACGCGACCTGTCTGCGCTCCGCCCTGTCTCCGTCCAGCAGTCCCAGGCCTGTGTCCTCTCCTCCAGATCTCACTGGTGTGCCTCACATTTATCGCGACCTCGCCCTGGTGTTTAGTAAGGACAGAGCCCTTTCACTTCCCCCTCACCGGCCATATGACTGTCCCATCGACCTCCTTCCTGGGGCCGCCCTGCCTAAGGGGCGGCTTTATAACATCTCCCTCCCAGAGAAGGAGGCGATGCGCAGTTATATCGCCGAGTCCCTAGCCTCAGGCCTTATAAAACCATCGTCTTCGCCCCTCGCAGCGGGCTTCTTCTTTGTGGCTAAGAAGGATGGTGGCCTGAGACCCTGTATAGACTACCGAGCACTTAACAACATCACAGTGAAAAATAAGTACCCCCTGCCTCTGCTTAGTTCCACCTTCGAGCCACTCACACACGCCCGGGTGTTCACCAAGCTAGACCTCCGCAATGCGTACCACTTGGTCAGGATCAGAGAAGGTGACGAGTGGAAGACGGCCTTCAACACATCTTGGCCATTACGAATACCAGGTGATGCCCTTCGGTCTGTCCAATGCCCCGGCCGTCTTCCAGGCCCTCGTTAATGACGTGCTGAGGGATATGCTCAACATCTTCGTCGTGGTGTACCTGGACGACATCCTCGTGTTCTCCAGGTCCATGGAGGAACACCACCAGCACGTCCGCCTGGTGCTCCAACGGCTGTTGGAGAACAGGCTCTATGTCAAGGCCGAAAAATGCGTCTTTCACACCACCTCTGTGACGTACCTCGGCAATGTGGTGGAGGACGGACGGATGCGGGCAGACCCCGCCAAGGTCAAGGCGGTAGTGGAGTGGTCGCGCCCCACAGACCGCACCCAGCTCAAGCGGTTCCTGGGGTTCGCCGGTTTCGTTCGCCGATTCATCAAAGGGTTCAGCCAGGTGGCTGCCCTCATGAACGCTCTCACCTCCCCTTCCCGCCCGTTTGTCTGGACCCCGGAGGCTGAGGCGGCCTTCCTCCGGCTCAAGGGCCTGTTCACCACTGCTCCGGTTCTCGTCCACCCCGACCCAGCAAGGCAGTTCATCGTCGAGGTAGATGCCTCAGACACGGGCATCGGAGCTGTTCTCTCGCAGCGGTCGGAGGAGGACCATAGGGTCCACCCGTGCGCCTACTTCTCTCGCCACCTCGACCCCGCTGAGAGAAACTACGACGTGGGCAACAAGGAGCTGTTGGCGGTTCATGCTGCCCTGGAGGAGTGGAGACACTGGCTGGAGGGGGCGGAGCAGCCGTTCATCGTGTGGTCTGACCATAAAAACCTGGCCTACATGAGGACGGCGAAGAGGCTCAACTCCAGGCAGGCCCGCTGGGCCCTCTTCAGCCGTTTTGATTTCACCCTCACCTACCGCCCGGGCTCCAAGAACATCAGGGCGGACGCCCTCTCCCGCCAGTCCTCAGGAGAGGACCCTGGCGTTCAGAGTGACCCTGACACCATCCTCCCCCCCGCCCGGGTGGTGGGTGTCGTCACCTGGGCCATCGACGCGGTGGTAAGACGGGCCCAGCGGGCCGAGCCAGGCCCGGGCAACGGTCCCTGGAACCGGTTATTTGTTCCCAAGGCCGTCCGTCCGCAGGTGTTGGGGTGGGGCCACTCCAGCCGCGTTGCCAGTCACCCCGGGGAGCGGCGGACTGCGGAGTTCATCAGCCGGAGGTTCTGGTGGCCCACCCTCAGGACGGATGTCAGGGAGTTTGTGGCGGCTTGCGCACCCTGCGCTCGGAGTAAGGCCTCCCACCGCCCTCCAGTGGGCCTCCTGCAGCCCCTTCCCATCCCTGGTCGTCCATGGTCCCACATTGCCCTGGACTTTGTTACTGGGCTCCCCGTCTCCCAGGGCTATGACACCATCTTAACTGTGGTTGACCGGTTCTCCAAGGCTGTCCACTTTGTTCCCCTCTCCAAGCTTCCCTCTGCTGCTGAAACGGCTGACCTCCTGACGCTCCACGTGGTCCGCCTTCATGGCATTCCTGCTGACATCGTGTCTGACCGTGGTCCCCAATTCATCTCCAGGGTGTGGCAGGCCTTCTGCAAGGGGATTGGGGCCACGGCCAGCCTCTCCTCAGGCTACCACCCCCAGTCCAATGGGCAGGCAGAGCGTGCCAACCAGGCCGTTGAGGCGGCCCTTCGTTGTGTCTCCTCCAACAACCCCTCCTCCTGGGCCAAGTATCTGCCGTGGGTGGAATACTCCCTAAACGCCATGGAGAGTTCCGCCACCGGTATGTCCCCATTTCAATGTTCCTTGGGTTACCAGCCCCCTCTGTTTCCCCAACAGGAGCTGGAGGTGGCGGTCCCGTCCACCAAGGCCCACCTCCGCCGGTGTCGTCGTGTTTGGAAGACCGCCCGGGCTGCGCTGCTCCGCGCCACCGAGCGGGCCCGGCGCTGCGCTAACCGGCGGAGGGTGCCCGCTCCGGCCTACCAACGAGGCCAGAGGGTATGGCTGTTGGCCCGGGACCTGCCCCTCCAGACCTCCCGGACCTCGACTCGTAAGCTGAACCCCCGGTACGTCGGTCCCTACACCGTGGACCGTGTCATCAGCCCCACTGCCATTCGTCTGATTCTCCCTCCGGCTCTCAGGGTGCACCCCGTGTTCCATGTGTCCCAGCTCAAACCTGTGGCCACCAGTTCCTTGTCTCCCCCTGTTTCAGCTCCTCCGCCTCCCCGGGTCCTGGCCGGTGGAGACCCTGTGTGGCCTGTCCGTAGGCTTCTCGAGGTCCGCCGCCGGGGGCGGGGGTTCCAGTATCTGGTGGACTGGGAGGGCTTCGGCCCTGAAGACCGGAGCTGGGTGCCCTCTTCCTACCTCGCGGACCCCTCCCTGCTGGACGACTTCTACCGGGACAACCCGGGGGCCCCTGGGCGGTCGTCCGGTGCCTCCCCTCAGGGGGGGTGCTGTTGTGCCCCCACGCCCGAGCCAGTCGCGGTCACGTTCCCAGTCCCACTCAGCACGTCACCATTGAGGTTGGGCCCGGCGTCACCTTCCGCAGCAGGTGTGGACGGTTACAATCAGGCCAGCTGATGCCAATCACCACCTGGGCTCAGCACTATTTAAGGCTGCGGAAGACGGACGTCGGGCGCTTGAACGTTGACAACTGTGGTCAGTGGTAGTCTGCTCTAGAGCCCCCTTGAGAATTGTTTGCTCAACTTTTTGAACGTCCTAACCCTGTCTTCTCCTCCATTCCTCCTAGGCTCCCTCCCATGTAAGACCAGTGTCTCCCAGCTCCACCCGCGCCCTCCACCGGACTCCCCTTCCAAGCTCCTAGTCCTCCGCTCCTCCCAACCTCCCTCTTGTTTCTACCCCTGGACCCCCCCGTGCTTCCCAACCTCGGATCCCCTCGGACGGACCTCCCCCCCTGCTCTCTACCCTGGACTACCTCCTGGACTCTCCCTCTCGGACTCTCCCTCGTTAGTTTTAGTTCCGCAGCACATTTCCAACACGCTGCCCTACATCTACACTTGCACCACACATAGGTTACACAGACACTTGCAAGACACACACATAGTCAAGTACACATCCCATTGCCATTTTGACCACACACACACACACACACACACATTAGGCCAGTTAAGTTTTATTGTTTCATTAAACTTTTGAAACCTGTTCGGGTCTCCGTCTCTGCTTCTGGGGTCCCAGGCACATTTGGCTACTCTGCCCGGTTGGGTCGTAACAGAATTAAGCCAGACCCTTTGATCCTGACCTCTCTTAAGTCTTCATTAACATCCACACACAGGGACAAGCCGAGGGTCCCAACCCAGACCGTGTTCAACATGGCTCCATGGAGGAGCACAGATGGTGCTGATCTCCAGGGGAAGAAACGCCGCTTGGCCAGGGAAGCTTTGAATGCTCTGCAGAAAAAATTAATCTATGGAGTTTTCACCCAGTTCTGTTCTTCGTTAGAGCCTAAACGTAAACTAAGTGTTTGCATGTGTGAAGGTGTGACTGGTTGTACAAGGTGAAGGTTTCTACCCTTGGGATTACTTCCATGATAGAAATGAACGAGTGCAGTATTTTGTAATTTAGGACTGCAGTAAAATACTGACAAGTACTGTTAAGTTTTAATGAGTTAATTTATAGAGGAGTTGACTTGTTTAGAGAAAGACAAAGGCAAAAGCATGTACAGTAGTAGCAGGCATTGCTGTGGTGAAATTTCATAGGCAAATCAGAGACTGATGAGTAATCCATATTGAAAGCATGCTCTTTATGACAAAATGTCAAACAGCCACATGTGCTATTTTTCTCAAAGAACAAACACTGGAACACTCTCCATTAGATCACCAGGGGCACTAGCGACTGGCAAAGCTGCATATAAACCCTAATAGCACAAATTCTTGCCCCAGGACATGAACTATATTCGACCAGCATGTTTCAATGGCACTTATTAAGCTAATTTGATTCATAGACTCAATTAATTTAACATCATAACATACCCAGCATCTGGGCCATAGCATTTCACCACTCATGTATTTTATTTGGCATAAAGGATCAATCAATCTTTAGAGAATAGTCTGTCACTATCCTCAAGGCGTGCGTGGGTAGCATGTCATGTGT
Organism: Borostomias antarcticus; assembly: GCF_949987555.1. NCBI lineage: Eukaryota > Metazoa > Chordata > Actinopteri > Stomiiformes > Stomiidae > Borostomias > Borostomias antarcticus. The sequence continues at coordinate 9,440,092 of NC_140239.1, read as the reverse complement.
AAGGGCTGGGTTTTACAGTGGTGGTCAGTAGATCAGTCCTCTGTGTTGGTCGGGCTGGGGGTGGGGGGTGGGGGTGGTGGTCGGTAGATCAGTCCTCTGTGTTGGTCGGGCTGGGGGCAGGGGGGTGGTGGAGGTGGTGGTCGGTAGATCAGTCCTCTGTGTTGGCCGGGGTGGTGGTGGTGGAGGTGCTGGTCGGTAGATCAGTCCTCTGTGTTGGCCGGGCTGGGGGCGGGGTGGTGGTGGTGAGTCTCTGGGGCCGGGGAGAGATCTCACTGTAGTGCTACATCTCACAGATATCCAGCCCCCCTCTCTTCCCCTGCCAGGGCAGGCCACAGGCATCCTCTGTCTGTCACACAGTGCCAATCACCAGACGACTTCAGCTGCCCTCTCTCTGTTACATTAGGCTACTTAAAGGACTAGTTTGGTATTTAGCATCATAAGCCCTGTTATAAGGTTTTTTACAATTATACAGTATACAAAGGTCCATATAAAAATGTTTACAGACTGTGCACGCTTTAGATACAGTATTAGTGCTCATTACTCATATCACAGCTAACCAAATATTGAATCTCTATGGGCATATTTATGTCTACTACTGTATATGAACTTCGTCAACCCATCCTGTCTATTCTCACTACACCTGAACTGTACCTCCATCATTTACAGAACAGCAAATTAGCCTCAGTGATTCTGCACTTAGCCTTACAGTAAACTGCCTGCCCTTGTGTTCACACTCCTGCTTAAGCAAATATCCAGAGTTCTAAACAAACCACCTCCATCGGTCAGCAGTGCTGCCAGCAACATCGGATCTGTGCAAACCAGAAGATTAACGAGCTTGTAGGTGTACAGCTGGTACAAGGTGAACCCAAACAGACTGAACAGAAACACTGCTGTTCAGCTAACAGGTCCACCGCCTACCTGCCTACCTACGGGTCTCCGTAAACACAAACACACACTCGGGGTTACTGCAGGAAGAGAGCCGGCCCTCTACACGCATACACTGGACAAGTTTTCCAAGCATTGCTCGCATAATCTACGTTGACGTTGACAGTTACAATAAGGTGTGTGTGAAGTTAGAGATTAATAAAAAGTTTATTTATGTTTAGATGTTATACACACACACACATACATATGTCCACACACCCAGCCCGAGACTTTGGAAGACAGTGGACCTTCATTGACCACAGTGGTTCAGGAAGGCTGTCAGGCCAGACGGTCCCAGGGCACTGCTTAGACTTTGGTAGTGCTAAAAACATCAGTTGCGTTCTGATTGAAACCAAAATGCAAGGTAATTTCAATAGAGGATTGGCGACATCAATAAAGGATTTGTAAATTCTTATTATAGATTAACAGTCCATATACTGTACATCGGGATTTCATTCACCAATCATACTTCTGTGTGCCCATGTAATATTTGTATCTTACTAGAAACTATCACTTCCACGTTCCACCCCAGACTTCCATACATTCACTATAGGTGTTTCAACTTGCCATGTGTGGATCACAGACACATCGAGGATCTGAGAGGCCTGAGGCCTACAGCATGTCAGACATGAATGGCCCCTTGATATAGAGACACCTCCTCTTTATATGTCAGCAAAGTGGAACAAACTATTACGTCATTGAGCCTATACTTGAAAGAACTTTCAGAAACGTAGAGAGGGACTCCTAGAGAAGGAGTGTAACCAACACCACATGTTAGTTGGAAACAATGTTTTCATTGTATTTAAGGACCCTGACATTCAGAACCCTGAGGAGAAGAGGTCCAGAACTCTGAGGTCTAGAACAGAACCCTGAGGTCCAGAACCCTGATATCATGAACCTTGATATCCAGAACCCTGAGATCCAGAACCTTAAGATCCAGAACAGAACTGTTGAGGAATTTACATCCAAACACCTTAAACCTTTGTCCTCTCTCTCCTTTTGTAATTCATCACCTCCCCCAAATATTCACATAGCTGTGCTGTCTACAACAGAATAACCATCCTTTGTCCCCAATTGCCGCCTTTTTCTCATGTCACATGTCTGTACTCTTGGCCACGCCTGCCATTTCATATGACGTACAATGGAGTAGCCAATCACATCCTGGAAGCACCATACCTGTGTTTTGAGCACATATAAGGGGGTACTAGGCGAGCTTAAACTCACTTGTCTGGATAGACCACTCTGTTGGGTTGTCCAGAAGGTCCTTGCGCTTGTATGTTTTCACAATAAACCAGACTTAACCTTTTGAGCGAATCTTGGTAAATCCTTTTTTGACTAGATCAGTTAGATTATTTCCTTCTTCAGTTCTTCCACTGGATTCTTGAACTCACAGGTACGTTTCAACGAACCCTCTTATGGTTTTCAGTGGTATTTGCCTTGGTTTCGTTTCAGATTGTGTTGTGGGTCTGGCGTATTGTTGAAAGCAAACTCCCCGGGGAAGGTGGTGGCGATAAGGCGTTGTTTTTAACAATGGCAGTTTAGGATTGGTGATATTGCATTGTTCTCTGACTTCGTCCTTGTTTAGGCTACCGGGGTTCTCTTCAGAAGAGGTGTAATTTTGGTTTTGGGACTCGCTCCCTTACAGTTGATGTAGACTACAGTTTAGATTGTTTGTCGGCTCGGCTGTAGTTAAGAACTGAGAGTGCACTTCTACAGTAGGATAACGTTTTGGGTTGCTTTAGTTCGATGTTCCAGAATTAGCACAGAAGGGAACCTGTTGAAGTTCGCAGTGAGTGCGATTTCCAAATAGTTGAAGTTCGCAGATAGTGCGATTCCCACAGGGTTGAAGTTCGCAGATAGTGCGATTCCCACAGGGTTGAAGTTCGCAGTGAGTGCGATTTCCAAATGGGTTGAAGTTCGCAGTGAGTGCGATTACCAGCTAATCTCCGGAGTGTCTGTTTTTGTCCCCGAACGGGGTTGTGTTGTCTTTGTGTTTGTCTAGCGCTATTTCGCCGGCTCAGTGGGATTTTTGATTGCATTTTTGAGCTTCGGCTCTTGCCTTGTATTGTTTGTTAAGCGCGCCTATTATCCAGGTAGGTATTGTTCACATTTTGTACACTGTTAAATCGTAACTGCTAGATTTCCAGTAGGCTAGCTGGTCGTCTGGGAGACGCAGGAAAACACCACTCCGCTCTCCCGGTGATCCGCCATCGAGCCAGAGGGAGAACAAAGGACCAGTTGCTGGGTGAGTTAATTAGCGGTTTAATGTGTCTTTGTTTCTTTCGAAATTGTATTCTTTCCCGCCGTGAGTTAACTATAAGGTTTCCTTTCATTGCTGTTTTGGGGTTTTAGGCTGCGTCTTGTTTATTAGGGATTCTACTGCTAGCTTGCAATTTGTCTAGCCCTGATGAGATTTCGTTATGCGCTAAAGCATTTTCGATTTCTTACATCCCCATCTGAGACTTAGTGTTCAATTTTTAGCTAAGATTCGGGCTCAGCTAGAGGTGTTTGAGATGTCTAGGTTAAGGGAAAAGCCTGTTAATTCTATAGACTGGTCTGCTTTTAAGATTTGGGAGAGAGTAGCACGAGAGGGGTTTTTTAGGTCAGGAAGGAAAGATAAGGAGGTTCAGCAGACAGTCTCTCCGCCATTTCCCCAGCAGAATAACTCTGATTTAAAATGAGATCTGTCCCCCTCGACTCGTTGCCCCGTGTTCACACCAACCAATCAGGCTGTTCTTCCCCCTTTTCATGCTCCCGCCATTAGCCACGTCCCTTCTCTCTCCCCTCTACAATACGAGTTAAGCGCGCCCCTTTCTACGAGGTATTCGTCCGAACAAGAACAGGTCAGGAAGGAAGAATTGGCTAGAGCTATATCTGAGGCTAAGTTTAATTTGGAACAACTGCAAATGGCTAGAGATAGTCTGGAGGGACCGCAAATACAAGCGCCACTGATACGCTGCCCAAACCCTGTTCCTCGCCCTTCACAAATAAATGATGCAGCTGGTCACGCGGCCTGGACTCCAGAGATTACGGTTTATAGACCGTGGCGCTCTGATGAACTGCGTAATGTAGCTAAAACCTTGCCCGATCCGACCAAAGACATTGACGAGTTTGAAAATCTTTTTAACAGTTTAGTTCGAATGTATGAGCCTCACGCAGAGGAAATCGCCATGATCATGAGACAATGCCTTGGGTTAAAATGGGGGGATGTGAAAGATCCGTTTGACATAGCGTTGCCTTTTTCTCATGCCGATTTTAATGGCCAAAACGCTGCACTGTTGAACAGAATCAAAACTCGATTCCCTAAAAAGATGAATTGGGACCGTATCACATATTGCAAACAAAATTCCGATCAACAGTTCGAGAAATTTTGGGAACGGCTAGAATCAGTTTTCGCCGCACACAGTGGCATGGACAAAGCGAACGCCGATTATAAAAAGATTTTGAAACAACAATTGATGAATAACTCTCTCTCCTCTTTGTCCGACCAAGTTAGGTTGATGTGCCACACCTGGGAATCGACTTCTCTCGAAGAAGTTGTTGACCATTTCCGCTATGCGGAGCGTCTTCGTGATCACATTGAAAAGAGGGAGTTGAAAGAAATGAAGCTAGGTGCAGCCAGATTACAAGCTGCTCAGTTACGACAGCTGGATAATCAAGCTGCTGGTGCGAGGTGGAACCAACAACGACCACAGTGGCGACAGAGAAACAATAGGAAGCGTTCTGGTAGGGTTAGGCGAGGAAAAAGGTATAATCGAAGTGAAGATAGAGACGATTCATGCTTCCATTGTGGTCAGTATGGCCACTGGATTGAACGGTGTCACAGTTACCGCAAGCTGAATGAAAAGGAAGAGCCTCAGATTTGGGGTCGAGCGCCACCGGCTGGAGTTCCCTTGAACAACCCACAAGGGAGATTTTAACTAGCCAAGATAGAGCCATATTTTTTTAAGGTAAATAAACAGGAGAAGACAGATGTAGCTGAGGACGTAAGGTTTGTGCATGATGGTGGGAGGATAAATAATGTTTGTCAGTGTCTTAATCTGCATGCAGCATCTCCTAACCCAATTATATATTTTTAAATGGTTATGTTAAATATCTCATGGTTAAAGTTTGAGGCACATTCATCGGGGCGTAGTGTTTTTCTGAGTGTTTTTACAGACAACTGTCGTTCCGGGAGTGATGGGTGAATGCCGAACCAGGAGACGGGCACAGGACCAGAGGTGGAGATGGAGGTTACCGGCCTGTTTCCTTACAGATGGGCCATGTCACCGACTCACCGTGAACAACAGATAAGTATGACATAGGGAAGAGACCATTTTGTCCGAAGCGTGCCCAATACTCTGTCCTCAAATGCAAAAGAGGGAAGTTTTAGATATACAATATTTAATAATTAGCTATACAAATGAAGCTTTGATTGATTTTTTGATTAATTGATAATTTATGTTTTGTTAATTGTAAATGAAGCGAGTTCATTTTAGTGTCATTTTATTTGAGTGATGCATTTTTTTCCCCCATCTCTGTTTTATCCTGACTTCAGGGAATTTGTTTCTACCCTTAGGGGGTAGGGAGGGGGATTGGGCACCCCTGGTCCTAGGCAGTAACAGACGGGGGCGGAACCGCAAGGTCCCAAAAGGGCACGTTAAATGTTGATATAGTGCTGGGGAGGTGACTGAAGGCCACCGTGTCTGATGAAGTATGAATTAACATACTGCTCTGGTACCGTCTAGTCAGCACTGTGTCGCCGTTAAGGGGTTGGCACTGTGTGGTACGTGGACGACAGTCCACACCTAAGCAGAGGGGCGTAAGAGACGACCTCTGTGAATAGGCAAGGCTGGTGAAAACGGTTCACAGTAAAGTTCTAATATTCATAGCACAAGTGGAATTAGGATCAGACCGTCGGTTCTGAGCTGGGTGACTAACAATCACTACGGTGTCCGGGATCGCTATCGACTGGGTCACCGGCCGGTCGGGTCGCATAGGGCAGTAAGACCACGAGATGGCCGCCGCGCTCGGCTCAATGTACAGTCAGGCCACTGCAAGCCAAAAGCGAATGCGTTAGTAGGCGAGTAGTGCTTCTGTGATCGGTGGGCTTTGAAAAGAAGACACCGGGAAGCAGAAGGCTGTGCTCTCATTCCAGGGGAACCTGGCTGGGAGCCTCGGACGGAACGGGGTCTAGCCCGGGATTGCGCCCTGGATGGGAGGTCCGAAAGACTCAAGCAGTTATTTTGTTGAGACGAGAATGTGTTTATTTTATTTTTATTTCATAAAATCGCGAGAGAAATTCTAGAGCAAAATCCAATTGCCTTGATCATGACTGGGGACTGGGCGTGTTAAAGTAATTCTTACACTGCCCCTGATGTCACTGTAGGCTACTGCAGAGCCTAGATCCCTGCTACTGTCCGATTCGGTAAATGGACAAAAGCTAGATTCCCCACTGACAAACTACATAGACTGACGAGCCCGACTGGCTCTAATGACACTTGAACAGACACCCTGTTTAAGTTTTCCTGACTGAATAACACAATGTTTCCCCAAAGCAGGAGCTTTGCACTTAACCATGTTTCTGAGTATCTTCAACAGACTGCGGATAACCGTTCCTGACCAAAAAGGGGAACAGGGAGACCAGACCAGAGGACTCAGAGGGGAACAGGGAGACCAGACCAGAGGACTCTCCTTTTGCTCTTCTGTTTTGTCTCTGTTGTCTCTCTCATCTGTGGATTCACAGGTCTCTCCTCCCATGTCTCTCAAAGACATTGCCGACCTGCTCCCCGTTTGAAGTCCCCACTAAGGAAAGGTGACCATTCCGGACGCCAAAGAGGGCTTCTTCTTATCATCTCCAACCAGGCCGTTGGGTCCTGATCCGCGACCTGGGGCCGTACCAGATTCAACTCACCACGCAGACGGCTGCCAGAGTAGCTGAGAGAACTTCGACGCCGTTGCGTCCCAAACCAAGGAGCAGATGAGCAGCCTGAAAACAGGCCAGAAAACATGGAAGAGAAGTAGATGTAGCGGGGTGAACCTACCCGTCAGAGAGATGTAGCGGGGTGAACCTACCCATCAGAGAAGTTGCGGGGTGAACCTACCCGTCAAAGATGGAACAATCAGGACCAGGGCATTCTGGCCTGTGTGGAATAGCTGTCAAAAGTAGCTGAGAGGACGGTCCATGCAGCCGAACCAGAGATCTCAAGGGCAAAGCGGTCACCGCCACACTGTCCTCTCCTCTGATGAGCAATCGGAGAGTGACCTTGACGGTCACCGCCACACTGTCCTCTCCTCTGATGAGCAATCGGAGACTGACCTTGCCGGTCACCTCTTTCTCGTGGTTGTTGTATGACAACGTGGACAATCTCAACAGCAATGACTGCACCTCGAACCGCACACACTGGAACCTACATTAAACATTCAGAGACGCAAACATGGAAGCTATGATCCAGAGGAAATTACATGCGATTATTCACAACAAGAGTGAATAAACTTTGAAATTATCTTGAAAAAATATAATATTTGTTTACAAGAGTTACAATGGTTGAAACATGAATTGATAAATAAGTTTGGGTTTTTCCTCTAAATTGACCAAGAGGTTTTTTGCCCTTCTTACACTGGTAACCATTCATCTTTTTGCCTTGTTCAAACTTTAAATCAAGGTTTTTTTGGTGAATGGTTGTCCACTTTTAGACTATAAATAGTATATAATCATGTCATCTTTTTTACCTTGTTTCCTGTCATATTTCTGAAACAAGGGGTTTTGGTGCGTGATTTTGCACGTGGAAAGAAAATAATCTATTTTTTTGTTAAATATTTCACAATAAAATAAAAAGAAATTTAAAAAAAAAATTTTTTTTTTTTTTGCTCCACCTAGTGGAGAGATTATTTCCTTTCCACATGTATAGCATAGCTGAATGTTTACACTTTGTGTTTGGATTTGATTTTTTATTTTTGTGTACCTGTTCAGGCACAAATGAGGGATTGTTGAGGAATTTACATCCAAACACCTTAAACCTTTGTCCTCTCTCTCCTTTTGTAATTCATCACCTCCCCCAAATATTCACATAGCTGTGCTGTCTACAACAGAATAACCATCCTTTGTCCCCAATTGCCGCCTTTTTCTCATGTCACATGTCTGTACTCTTGGCCACGCCTGCCATTTCATATGACGTACAATGGAGTAGCCAATCACATCCTGGAAGCACCATACCTGTGTTTTGAGCACATATAAGGGGGTACTAGGCGAGCTTAAACTCACTTGTCTGGATAGACCACTCTGTTGGGTTGTCCAGAAGGTCCTTGCGCTCGTATGTTTTCACAATAAACCAGACTTAACCTTTTGAGCGAATCTTGGTAAATCCTTTTTTGACTAGATCAGTTAAATTCCATTACAGAACCCTGAGGTCCAAAACCCTGACATCCTGAACCCTGAGATCCAGAACCATAAGGTCCAGAACCCTATGGTCCAGAACAGAACCCTGAGGTCCAGAACCCTGACATCCTGAACCCTGACATCTAGAACCCTGAGATCCAGAACCCTGAAACACAGAACAGAACCATGAGCTCCAGAACCCTGACATCCTGTACCCTGACATCTAGAACCCTGATATCCAGAACCCTGAGGCCCAAAACAGAACCCTACGATCTAGAACCCTGACATCCTGAACCCTGAGGTCCAGAATCCTAATGTCCAGAACACAACCCTGAGGTCCAGAACCCTGACATCCTGAACCCTAAGGTCCAGAACCTTACGGCCCAGAACAGAACCCTGAGCTTCAGAACCCTGACATCCTGAACCCTGACATCTAGAACCCTGAAATCCAGAACCCTGAGGCCCAGAACAGAACCCTGACGTCCAGAACCATGACATCCTGAACCCTGACATCTAGAACCCTGAGATCCAGAACCCTGAGGCCCAGAACAGAACCCTAAGATCCAGAACTCTGACATACAGAACCCTGCAGGTCCAGAACCCTGATATCCTGAATGCTGATGTCCAGAACCTTGACATCCAGGACCCTGAGGTTCAGAACCCTGACATCAAGGACCCTGAGGTCCAGAACCGTGAGGTCCAGAACCCTGAGTTTCAGTACTGTAGACAGCTTTGAGGGGGGACACATAGACCACCCCAGGCATACCTGTACTGTAAAGGCCTTGAAGATGAAGGTTTAATTATCATGACTGTCTTTAGCAGAACAGTTGAAAGAGCCTTGTATCACTACAGTATTAGTTTCAGGGCAGATAAAGATAGCATTTAGCCCAGGGACAAAGGGGTCACTGATCTGAGTGAAGCAGTAACAAAGGAGGTCTTATTGTTACCGGAGCTCGTGTCACCAGATTACAGCAGAGCTCTTTGTTGGCCTGGTCACTGCCATACTGTAGCTTTAACAATTAGAAATGTTGATTTGTTTGAGTCAGTCATTTATAATGGCTTTCCGTTTTCTCTTAAAACTACATGTCAAGATCTGTTAAGGCCAAGGTACAAACGTTAACCTCACAAGTAGAGGGGTATAGTGAGATAAGGGTAAATGGACTGCACATATGTAGTGCTTTTATCCAAAGCGCTTTGCAATGGCCTCTCATTCACCCACCAATGGCGGCAGCTGCCAGGCAAGATGCCAACCTACTCATTGAGAGCAATTTGGAGTTCCGTGTCTTGCCCAAGGACACTCCGACATGTGGGCAGAAGTAGCCGGGATTCGAACCGCCAACCCTACGGTCATTGGACAACCCGCTCTACCGCCCGAGCCACGGCCACCCCTATGCTCACTAATCTACACAGTTCTACATGAATTGTGAGAAGAAGTGGTTTAGGGTCAGGGTTACACAGAAAAAAACACCTCAAAGGTACCCCATACCCTGTACACATGACAACATCCAGGTGAAGTAGACGCTACACAGGAGGAATCACACTCCATAGGCCCTCCGCTGGTGTCAGTGAGCAATAGGTGTCTTGATAGCTGAAATCCTCTGTTGTGAAATCTTCAGGTGCACCAGGCCCATCTGTCTGTCATCACCCAGGAGCCGAGCTCTGAGCGGACCCTTATCAGGCTCTACCGAGAGGAACCTCAGCCCCGGGACTACAGAGGAAGTATGGAGGGTTTGGTTTCAGCACAATCAGTATTGGCAGCCGCGGTCCTTGGGGTAATTATCTGTGTGAAGAGCTTTGATCATCCGAGCTCAGTTATTCTCAGAATGTCAGCGGAGATGCCGGGCCAGAAATTTAGTCATGTTCACGTTGACTTGAACACGCTGGTCTGCTCTGCTCTGATCCTGAAAGGAAGTACTGTGTGAGACATAAGGAGCTGCCTGCTGGGAACGCTGAGATGAGGCTACTTGACATGGTTGGCTTAGTGGTCAGTGGCCTAATCCCTTTTTGATTTGTAAAAGTGGAGATGATGACTCATTGACAAGCTATTTTAAAAGGGCAGACTGGATCAGGTTGTTGCCAGGTTAGATATAAAGAGTGCACCATGACCAAGACTACATTGACTGCACACAATAATGGAATACTTGTTATATTTACAAATACATTATCTTTGTTGTCAAATAGTGTCGTCTTAATATATAAATAGTCTCTATAGCAGGTATTGTTGTGACACCTGTGATTACCTCGTCCTGGTCTTCCAAGCAGTGGAAACTTCTCAAACCTACTATTCCAGAGATCACTCAAACCCTCAGAGTAGCCGTCAACACGTAGGGCCTCGCCGCAGTGAAGAAAAGCTCACTTCATGAAGTTATTCTCTAAGCACTGTTCCAAACCACACTAGAGTCAGGAATCATGCACTGCTCTACCACCCAGCTGAAGGGAGAGACCTACATGTCTTTGTTTTTAGATAAAAATTAGTCAGAGAGTCAGGAGTCAGAGATGTTTATTTTTTCCATCGAACCAAATGTAGACTGTTAACCCAAGAAAATATGAGAATCCGAAGGACCGTTTTGTCTTTCCCAGAAGACCCTTTTTTCCTGTCAGACTCTTGTTTCATGCCGTTGCTCTGCCCCCCAACCAAATAACACAACCAGGCCTGGTCTGTTCCACATTTCTGAACATTCAGCTATATCTCACTTCCTGTTGTATCCTAAGGATCAGTTCGGTGCTGATATGGTTTCCCTCCAGGCTGAGGTGCCAGAGAGGGTACTCTGCTCTGTAGAGCAGAGCTGCTAGAATATCCCCTCCTCCTACCTCGCTGCTGCCATTCCAGTCCAGGTCCACCTTCCTCAGACTGCAATTCACTATCAGCATCTCAGCAAACAGCCTGACCCCTTGGTCTCCCAAGCCACTCTCGTCCAGGATGATCTGACTGAGCGTGGTGTTTCCCTTTAAGCTCTCGAACAGCTCTCTCCACGCTTCCAGGTCCACCCCGCTGGTCTGAGCTAGCCCAAGGTACTGCAGCTGGGAGTAGTGTCTCAGGTAGGATGCTAACACCAATAGCCCCTCTCCGCCCAGGCCGTTTCCTCCTATGTCCAACTCCAGAAGCGTAAACTGGTAGAGGGAGCCTGCAGTGTTGGGGAGGGATGTTACCGCGGGATGGGGAATAGCGTTCTGATCCAGTGAGTCTGCCGCCCTTGGCTGCGTGGCTATCTCCTGTGCCTGTAGCTCGACTAGTCCACTCAGCAGCGTCAGAACCCCAGAGTCCCCCAGCTGGTTCCCAAACAAGCTGCAAACACAATAACGAACAATAGTTAATCCTCCTTCCTTCCTGTGTTAGTGCTGACACACTAAAGCTTGACTTAATTCGCTACTAAAGAATTTGCTGCGTTCTCGTCTGTTGACAGAGCTCTTGTTGGATAATGTATAGCTGTCACGTCGACAGGTGATAGCGGTGGAAACATGATCAGTATAAAACTGGAACCAAAACAACAAAGGAGCAGAGTGGCACTCACAGGAGGCCTTTGACCTGAGGCTTGGCCCACAGTAGGTCCAGGAGGATCATGGCACCGTAGGGGCCGATGTGGTTGAGGTTCAGGTTGAGGAGGGAGACCTCTGAGAGGCTGCCTTTCAGCCCGTGGGCCAGGCCCAACAGGAGGTCGTCTGTCAGGCCCGTGTTCCTGAGGACCAGCTGCTCCACCTCGTCAGATGTGTTGAGCACCGTCATCATGGCATCCAGCTAACAACAAAAACAACAACAACAACCACAACAAAACAATGTTAAAAGAGCTGTTCTTTGGACAAAGGCGGTGTAATATTGTCTGTTTGTGAGTGGTGTTCCTGTGTGGTGATGATGACAGTGATTACTGTAGTTACATCTGAAGGGCTGTCTTGTTTCATATGTAGACTGAGAGGAGATACAGCTACAGAATGACATCCTGCATTTTGCTGAATATGAAGCTGATATGACTGATGTAATACTGAAGAAAATGTCTCATCTGAGTTCAAAGGTCTCTTGCTAGCCAGCCAATCAATCCTCGCTTGTTTTGGCACATGGCACTAGTGAGACACAGATTCCTGTCTGAGCCAGACACATTTTGATGGATGCCAAACTGATTTTGGATCCCTTATCTGAGAGCTGAACCTCTAGGTATTTGCTATTTGTCTGCAAGGATTCCTCAGGAATGTGTTGGGATGAGTGTGTTTGGACTAGAAGAGGACAGTGACTGGCAGTGTGCGGTGACGCATAGACAGGGAGAGGGTAGAGAAACTATGCTCTGGCCAGGGCCCACCTCCAGAACGGCACCTTGCTAGACCGTGTGGAATTTTTCAGCTATCTGAATCAGGCTAATCGTACGACGCCTCCTCAGTACCCTCCTCCATCATGCTGGGCAAGCATGGACTGCAAGTTTATCTGTGTCTGTATACATGAACGAACTGTAATGGAATGCCTTGTGAAGTTCATGCTGTAAACCATTTCCCCCATTGGGACAATAAAGATATATCTATCCATGAGCTGAGGATGAGAGTGCTTGTCTACAGAAGTGTCCGTGACCAAGAAAAGATATACAATATGTTTTGTGTCTGGTGTTATTATGGAGACTTGTTATTTCGGGGAATTGCATTTCAGCTGCGGGAAGTAGTGTATGTATCGTATATTACCCTGAATCTGGCATCTGGCTCAGGCACAGAGATCCAGCATTAGCAGCGTCATCATTTCTCCACATACCTTCGTCTGCAGGTCTTGTTCTCTCACCGGGACGTGTTTGACGATTATGGCCGTGGCTGGTTCCTCCGTCAGCCTGTCGGGGTGCAGGGCGCTGTCACTCTCCTCGCTCAGCTCCAAGTCCGAGCCCGCTCCAGCCGGGCCCGACGACAGCCTCTTCTGGAGACGCCTTCTCTCCAGCACTACACACACGGTGAACACACACAAACAGGCACGGTGTTGCCACTCGCTTCAGGCTGCCAAGCGCCATCACAGCGCGGCATCCGTTAATAACTGACTAGTATTGGCTGTATTGTATCATTTGTTAGCAAAGCTTATACTCTTTTGTCAGACAGAAGTCAAGGAAAACGTTTCTAGACTTTTTCCAGTAGCACTACATTAATTATAATATAGAAAACAATTGATGGAAGGCTTCTTTTTTTAAATTGGCATTGCTATATTTATTATGTAAAGGAGTTACAATACTCCAGGGTTGTTCTGGCCCGGTTCTCCTGAGTGGCGGTTTCTGACTCACTGCTTGCCTTGAACCAGCTCTGTTTGTTCGGGCCCAGGTCCAGACCAGCACTCATTTCCACACATTCTTCATAGAAGTCCCTCAGTCTTTCTCCATTTCTGCTTTTCCCATTTGATCCCGGATCTTTTTTTTTCTTGACAATCTGCTTACTCAGAGCTTCCTCATCCTGCAATGAATCTTTAAAAAGCAACACTCACATTTTTCTCCATATTTTTCCACAAAGAATATACATGGAGGTACCGCATAAAGACAGAGGTCATCTGTATCTCAGCTTCAAAGGGCTAAAGCACGTTGCCAGATCTGTCTCTCCATCCACTTTTTTCTAATAAGGAGGAAGAATGAACCCACATCGAAGGCAGTGTGTGTAAAAGAATACTCACCAGAGACCTTGGCTGTGTTATTGGACTCCTGGTGGTCTTTCCGCGGGTTCTTAGCTTTGCTGGGCTTTTTCTGTTGGGTTTGCTGTTGTTGGGCGGACGTGGCTCCGTTCTCACTCTCCCTCGCCGCTCTCAACTTTTGTGACCCCACAGGGTCTTTGTTGTCTTCTCTCTGACCCAACTGGGCCTTGCGTCGTTTGGGCTTCCTGTTCTCCTGGACTGCGGCGCCGGCCGGGTCTTCGCTCTCTGTGGACCTGCTGCTTCCCTCCTTCTTGTGCGCCCTCCTCCTCCTCCTCGCAGCTTTCTCAGGTTTGACTGGGATGAACAGTGGAGATGAGGCTCGGCCGTCCACCGTGCCTGCTGACAGGACATTAGAGGAACCTCTAGGAGAACGTGCTGATCGGTGCTTTTCTGCTCTACGTATGTGTGTTAATCTATGCAGGACAGTGAAAACAGGAGTTGAGCATTGGACCCAAACATTTTTATGAATGAGTTGAAGGAAGTTGGAGTTGGAACAATACAATACTTTCCATGCTTTATACTAGTACCTGGGTTTTGGACCTGTGGGAGTCTTAAGTTCTCCTTGGGTCTATGGTTCAACTGCTGGCAGGAACTGTATTTGTTTCGAAGACTTGTACATCTGAAAAGGGCAAACCATTTCACCATGAGTTGCCACAGTATACCAAAAAATCTGATCAGCTAAATCCAATCCATGATGACGTATAGCAACAGTAAATTGACAAAGGTACTAATAAAACCCCCATTGTAAAACAGTATAGTATTATAATGAATATCCACTGTTAGCACACTGACCTGTAGCAAGGCATCCCTCCAGCCAGCCAGGTCAGTCTGAAGCAGCTCTTGTGGCCCTGCTGGAAGCCTGGGGAATAGCGATACTCACAACAGGAGCTGATCCGGGCCGCCACAAGGCCGTTCACATACAGGGTAGCGCTGAAGGGGTACCCTCTGTGTCTTCGGGAGGTGAACTGGAATTGCTCTACGGGGGGAAGACACAATGGAAGCTTGAGATGATCATCTTCCAGGCCATGCTAATTATTTTAGCCAGGTTGTCTTTGCTTAATAAGAGTTACTGTATACTGTACATACCTCCTGCTTTCACCAAGCCTTTGAAGACACAGATATTCTCTCCTCCACATATCTGCTGGAGCACCTTCAGTTCATCCGGCACCGACGCTGTGCTGTGTCTGCCTTGCCCGAGGTAGATCATGGTCACGGTAACGTTGGACCGTTTAGCCTCCTTCAACGCCATTAGGCTTCTCTTTTCCACAGAGGCGTGATAGGGAAACAACATGTCATTGGAAAACCATTTATGTCAACAACAACAAAAAACTTGCATATTCTACTTCAGCCCACGTCAGTCTGGGTACCTGCATTTTGCCGTAGTCGGCAGTCCTCTGCGACCCTACGGAGGAGAGGGATCCTCTGCGTTTGTTGGACAGGTACGGACAGGACTGGCTGAGGGTTCCTCTCATGGTTCCCAGGTTTGAGGCCTTGACTGAGATGGCGGGGAGGTAGACATGGCCACTCCTACCTCCCCCGCCTGGATCAACCACCTGTTTGTCCAGCTGTTGACATAAGATTAGGTCATTTTGAAAGCTGGCATTGAATTCTATGGAAAAAAATCAAATAATAGTCAAGAAATGGGAGTGTTTCAAAGTATTTTTGACAGGTTTCATAGCTTTGATATTCTCCTTTTGATATTTATTTTGCAAATCTGTGAATTAAGCACAAATGACCCTACAGATGTTCACGGTGTTAGGGTTAGGGTTCAAATAACCTTGTAGACCTCCACAGTGTCAGGGCTCTCCAGGAGGAGGAGTTTGCTCTTCCCATTGATAATGCTGGCTATGGACTGGATCGTCTTAGCATCTCTACCCAGCCGCCCAGGAACCTGAACACAGGGACATCATTATGAGATCCCACAGTTCAAACTGCGTTACATTTACACCTACCCAGCATGCATTTGAACGGAAACTGGTTTGTAGTTACAGGTGTGTCTCTGTCTCCAGCATGGACCCCCTTGTACAGCAGATCTTGAAGCAGACTCTTGCTGTGTCTTCTGGTGCGCCTCACGGACTCCTTCTGGTAAGACTCCATGGCTTCCTAGGTCTCCCTGTCTGCAGTAAACCAGCCCACAGACACCATGTCAACTTTCTTTCAAACACAGCAGTTCTTTTGGAAGCTGCTGATTTCACCACAGAGGTGCAGGGAGCTATCTTAGCAAGACAGCACTATACAGACATCTACTGTTAGCGACAAGGCTAGTGAATTAGGGAGAATTAAAAGTATTAGTAATCTAATCGCAGGCGGAGTCCACAGCGGCCATGTGGAAGAGGAGGCAGGCAGCCAGGATTCCCACAGTTCCAGAGTCATGGATCAGATATTAGAAACAGACCCGATGCTTCTGGGAGGAACCCATGAGAGTGCGTCTGAACACAGGACTAAGAGTCTTCTGTTGACAACCAATCCAAAAATGACTGTATTTCCCACCTGCTATTACATAATAGTCTATGTATTGTTTCTTTTTGTCTACTCTAGTTTATTCTATGGATATCAGCGATTGATATAGCCCCCCACCTTTATCACTAGTGATTAGATGTTAGAACTCTGTTGAGTGAAACAGCTACATGCATTATTGATATAACAGTTTTTGTTTTTTTACTTCAGTATCTGTCACTATCACTAACTGAACATGTTGGGTAATAGCTCAACTTCACATTATACATTTTTAGGAAAATAAAATGCCTAACCGCTGACACACCACCCGACCAGGTCTTACCTGTAGCCGTGCTCACGGAGGTCTGTTCCCTGCCGAGCAGGTTTAAGATGGGGGTAGGTGACATGATACTCCTCCACCTGCTGACCTTCTGTTCTCTGCTCTCCACACACACTCACTGACACCTGAGCAGCTGACAGCCTTGACGCCAGAGCCTGAGTCCTGACACTGGTTCCTTATGCATCTTTAAAGCGCTCCGTCTTTCTGTCTTAGACAAGGCTCTGTACCTCTGTCTTAGACCAAGATCTGTCCCTCTGTCCTAGACCAGCTTTAAACAGCTCTCTCTGTGTGTTAGACCAGGTTTTAAAAGCTCTCTCTGTGTCCTAGACCAGCTTTAAACAGCTCTGTCTGTGTGTTAGACCAGGTTTGAACAGCTCTCTCTCTGTCCTAGACCAGCTTTAAACAGCTCTGTCTCTGTGTGTTAAACCAGGTTTAAACAGCTCTGTCTCTGTGTGTTAGACCAGCTTTAAACAGCTCTTTCTGTGTCTTAGACCAGCTTTAAACAGCTCTCTCTCTGTCTTCAGACTCTCTCTCTCCCACGGTTTCTCTGTCTTTAGACTAGGCTCTGTCTCTGTGTCTTAGACCAGCTTTAAACAGCTCTCCCTCTGTCTTTAGACTAGGCTGCATACCCGTTATCTCTGCCCTTTTATCCAACTATGCTTTGTGTTTTGATGGTACTCACAGATGTGTCATATAGGAATGTTATTTGTCATTCAGTAGGTCACATTTCCACTGTTGTGTGGAGGATAGTGTGCTTGACTGGGTAACAGAGAGAGAGCAGAACTTTTATTTTATCAAGGGGAAAAAGATCAGAATGTTGGAATTATTTATCTTAATTCTATTTTCTTCTCTGCCGAAAGGAAACATGGACCTTCTGAAAAGATACGGAGCGGTTCCAGTGAAGTATTGGATCTCTGGTGCTGACATGCCCCTCGTCTGAGCACCACTGGACTGATTTGTCATTCAAGAAAAGGAATACCTGACAATATTATCTCAATACAGATAGCCCTCTCCTCCCTCTCCTCTGTCTCTCTCTTCCCCTCTCTCTCTCTCCTTCTCTCCCACTCTCTCTCCTTCTCTCTCTCTCTCTCTCTCTCTCTCTCTCTCTCTCTCTCTCTCTCTGTGAGCTGTTAGTGTTGCTACTGTACAGTACACACCACCCACCATCCAGCCCTCTCACCCTGGCCTGCACGTTGGCTCTGGGCGGTTCCTCACTGCGGTTCCTTCCAAAGAGCTTCTAGAGCAACTGGGTCCCGTCTGCTTGCTCTGGATCTCGTACAGCCATAAACAGATAGGGGGTTGTGTGATCGTGTGTGTGTGTGTGTGTCTGTGTCTGTCTGTCTGTGTGTGTGTGTGTGTGTGTGTGTGTGTGTGTGTGTGTGTGTGTGTGTGTGTGTCTCTGTGTGTGTGTGTGTGTGTGTGTGTGTGTTTTGTTTGGCAGGCCTGAGTTTGCCTTCTGCCATTCTCTCTGAGTCAGTGAGTCAGTTTATGGGGTAGATTAATCTACTCCACAACACTGTTACATGTGATGTCATCATATATTCATCTGATGTTCATATTCAGCAGGAAACATTTTGTAAACTGTCCTATTTCATAATTTCCATCTGTACCGGAATTAATTTTGTGGTTTCATACAGTACATGATGTAGTTGATTAGGGTTTGCATTCCTCAACCTTATTTCATCCTTATTTGACAGGAAATAAGGGTTAGGGTTAGGATT
This sequence comes from Borostomias antarcticus, assembly GCF_949987555.1. NCBI lineage: Eukaryota > Metazoa > Chordata > Actinopteri > Stomiiformes > Stomiidae > Borostomias > Borostomias antarcticus. Next base: position 9,421,679 of record NC_140239.1, on the reverse strand, counting down.
AGAGGGAAGCCCTAACGTGATTGGACTGTTGGACTGGAGACAGGCAGGTTAAGATGGTGCTTCCAGGGATCAACAGCAACTTCCTTATAGGGAAGTACTAATACATCAACTGTGGTCATGTCAGTATTGTGCCACAAGAGGGCAGGAGAGCTCAAACTGGCTCCTAAGTCATCACATCTCTGCCTGTGCCTCGCAGCTATGGTTGGCTGGTGTCCCTGACCCCCGCCCCCTCGTATGTTCCTCTGTGGCTAATTATCTCTGTTTGTTGCTTCATCTGTTTCTGTTGTCAAGAACCCTAAATCATCTTCCCTCATAATGCTGGTTTATACCCTGCTGACCGGTTGCTACTGATGATGTCTGCTAGCTCGCGGGCGATTGGTCGACTGACACGGTCACGGTTTCTCCTCTGTCTGGCCCCGCAGTGGTGCAGCTGCACTGACGTCAGGACAGCAGAGTCACTGCCCGTCTTTAGAAGTACAGTACCTCTTCAAGAAGTACCGTACTTCTCACCTCTTCAAGAAGTACAGTACTACCAGGACCCTCCCTCTTAAGCAGGGCAGCCGCTAGGGGGGGTGTCTGGGGGGGGGGGGGGGGGGTGGGGCGGTGCTGCTTGTGGCCAAGCGAAAAAATCTCACTGCTATGTGAAAAAAAAGCCGTGCATGCATAGTGCATAAAGGCCTTCGCACAGGGCCTCGCATATCTCCCAGACGGGCTTGCTCTTACAGTAAGCACCTATTATATTTATATTTTGCTACTCTTGCACTTTGGTTTGAGCACTAGATTATGCTCTTGATGCACTACACAGCATTCAGAGCTCCTGGGCTGTCCACCACAGCACAGCACATTACCCACTCCAACTCTAAGCAGCAAAAACAAGAGTGTTAGAAGCTTTTGGATATTTACTGTAGGAAGGTACAGTTGTCTATGGGAGAAATGTAGGTGTAGGCTGGTACAGATCAAGTAAGTGTGGGTTGGTAGATGTTTTTGTTTTAATATTATTAGTCTACATCAAAAACTTGACTATTCCACATTTAAGATAATACAATATATTGCGAACACTAATTGATTTAGGAAACCAATATTTTGTGAAAACAGGGTGTTCTGATAATTGGATATTCACTTGCCCTTAGAAGATAACGAAAAACTTTTTTGCATTATAATTTCAGTCACCTGCAATGTACCTCAATACCTCTCTCTCTCTCAACCTGCACCACAAAACCTCTCTCTCAACCTGTACATGTATACCTCTCCCTGTCTCAATCTGAAGCTCAATACCTCTCCCTCTCTCGACCTGGCGCTGCCTGTGTTGTGAAGTATATTATCTGTGGTTTCAACATGCAATTATAAGCCAAGACCAGTGATACAGTAGCATTCAGTCATAAGTGCTTCCACTTCCCTTGACCACATTGCATCTTGAAACCTCACAGATAATGGCTACTGACTCACCTCCATACACACACACACACATACGCACGCGCACACACACATACACACACACACACACGCATACACACACATACACGCGCGCGTGCACACACACATACACACACAACAGCACAAATCACCCCCCATACGCCCCCGCCGCGGCGCATGCCCACATTGCTGACTGACGTCACGCCGCCGCTAGGCCATAACGCCACATGTCCCATCAGTTCTCCTATCAAACACAATGGGGATCGTAAGGATTGTGCTCATGTACGTGGCGTACGTTAGTCAGCTCAGTTAACAGCTCAGTCTGTGTGTGTGTGTGTGGGGGGGGGGTCAGTAGATGATTGATGTTCCCTACCGAACTCAAGTTAGCCAAAGTAACCCCTCTCTACAAGAAAGGCAGCAAGCAGGAACATGGCAATAACCGTCCGGTCTCCATCTTATGTGTCATGTCTAAAATAAAATAAAAAATCAATTATCAACAAATCGACGAATATATTGCCTCAAACAGCCTTCTATGATGAAGGAAGAAATTCACAAATTGTTTATTGAGGCACATGTACAGCATAATATGGTGTGCGTTTGTGTGTGTGTCTGTGTGTGTGTATGAATGTGTGTGCGTGTGTGTGTGTGTGTGTGTGTGTGTGTGTGTGTGTGTGTGTGTGTGAATGTGTGTGTGTATGAATGTGTGTGCGTGTGTATGGGGTGTGATTAGTTCCAGCACACCATACTGAAACGCTTGACTTGCGTCTACTTAAGAAGAAGCGATGACATCAAACGTCTAAACGCACGTGTATAATTTCACTTGACAAACAATGGAGAGACAGAAGTCTCATAGCTGTAACGTACCTGTCACGCAGACGCTGTGCACATGTTGCGCATCGTGTGCGTGACGGCAACACTACTATGGGGTGTGATTCGTGCCAGCGTAACAAACACTCAGTGCTTTCGTCGCCTGCATTGCGTGTATAAAGGTACTTTGGCGAGCTGATTAATAGGCGTGCATATACGCACGCGTTACGAGTCGCTTGCATTCTCAGAGGGTGACGTGTCAAAACTGCCGTGCCATTTTTGCGCACATGCATGTAACGTTTGCACGCTCGTGTTAAGTCAGCGGGCACTAGAAGCTGCGAGCGGGGCTCATTTGTCCATATTGAATAAAAATTACGAATATTTATTTGCACTCAATCAAATTCCAGGACCCTCCTTGCATAACTTTTCCTAGATATGTGTCGTTTTATCTCCACTATCGCTACATTTTCAAATAAGAGCGCGCATCATCAACTAGCTGTAGCATAGGGGTGCTGAGGATCAGCACCAAAACACGTAGGCTATAATAGTATAAGAATGTATTTTGTATTTTGACATACAGTAGGCTATGACGCAAAAGGGATTGTGAGTGTAGGCTACACTAATTAGCCTACAATCAACTAGGATGGGCTCCATAGCCTAATGATTATCAATCCCAGCTGTGCGTAATTATGCGTCCTGTGTAGCCTATAAATTGACCTTGCTTTTCATTGTAAAATATTATGCTAGATGTGCTTCAGTTTTAGGAGTCAAACCATGGCATGCCAGCCTTAACACGTGCGGGCGTTTAAACGTCTGTTGCGTACGTTGGCATGGCACGTTCCACACGTCACACTATAATATTAGCAAACCACACAAACGTGTGTCTATACGCACGCTTATTCGTTTGATCAAACTATAAGGTGTAGTGTTAGGTGTCAGGTATTTGATGCACATATTAGGAGTGACGTGTCAAAAGTGCCGTGCCAACGTTCAAAACATAGAACATGCGTGCACACGCCTTTACGTGTTAACTGCGGGCACTAGAAGCACCGAGTGGTGGTAATTTGAACACAAGTGAATCAAAATGATAATTGTTTGCACTCGATCAAATTCAAGGACCCTCCTTTAATTACTTTTCCTAGATATCAGCGTTTTTATCACATGTTTACATTTCGGCCGTTTGTCTAGACTGCAGTGCTCTTTTCTGTCAGCAGATGTCGCAGGCGGGTGATTTATATTTATATTTGTAGCATAATGTAGGCTATGTGTTATAATTATGTGCAAAATGATGACAATCACCTAAATCAAAAACAATGAAGCACATGTATTGCTATAGTTCGTTGCCAAATGTTAGGCTTGTAAGACTCAACTTAATCATTATTAATTCCGCTATTCCTAAATATCAGAAGAGATATCTGTCTCACTCGCTCTCAGAGCAGGTATTGCGCAACACAAAGCAGGTATTGCGCAACATAGCCACGCGCGCCAGGAGACCCACTCTGAGAGACAGAGAGAATGAGACAGTCTTTTTCTGTGAGGGAGGAAACACAAGCAATATTTTCAATCATGCTTTCCATTGATGAATCACGAATAATGTATATAAACAGTGCAAATAAAAATAAATCGAAATAATAGGCCTATTGTGCAAAAAAAATAGCCAAACGAATTGTAGGCTACATTTGAAAGTGTTCAGCCTGGTGTAGGCTGGCCTATAGGCAAAAAAATGAATGCATTGATACTGCAAAATGGTTTCATTTGAGCTGAACACTACACAACTGATTTAATAATTTCTATAATATCACGTGATTGCTTTGAATGTTACAAATTAGTTGAAACAGTGGTAGCGATTTGCAACCTGGTAGCCTACAGTCTGGGGAAGCGTTGGGCCTTCCCACGCCACCACAGAAGTGGGTCTTCGCTCGCTCCAGCTCATCTTGAGTTGACGGCATAGTCCTCCTCCCCAAAGAAAGACGTGTAGGCCTATTGTTTATTTCGATTCATTTTTATTTGCAGTTTTACATTATTCTATATGTGTTTTTTTGTGGACCAATGTTTGAATAAAATTTGGCTTCAAAACGACATCTGGTAATTTACCTACATTTGATTTATTTTATTTAGAAATAGATAGCCCTCTATTGACAAGAAACACGTGTATCTGAACATTTGTTTTAAATTGCGAAGAAAGAGTCATTCAGATATTAGGCTTTATTAAAAACAAGTTGCTTAACATGTGCGAATTCCATTTATTGAGAATGCATTACCAATTGGCAAGGACGAGATTAGAACCAGCTATGATTTAAAGGCAACTGACCTTACACGTGCGGCCGCTAACACGTCTGCTGCGCTAGCAAGGCACTGGCATGTTTGACACGTCGCTATGCAATTTCTGCACACATTACAAGACGTACGTACTTACGTACATCTATGATTTTACCAAACTGTCATGTGTAGTGTTGGGGTCGCATATGTGAGGCGCATCTAACCTGTAGTGTTGCCGTCACGCACACGATGCGCAATTCGTGTAAACAACATGTGCACAGCGTCTGCGTTACAGGTACGTTACAGCTATGAGACGTCTGTCTCTCCATTGTTTGTCAATGGAAATTATACACGTGCGTTTAGATGTTCGATGTCATCGCGTCTTCTTAAGTAGGCGCAAGTCAAGCGTTTCAGTATGGTGTGCTGGCACTAATCACACCCCATACACTACAAGTTAGATGCGCCTCACATATGCGACACCAACACTACACATGACAGTTTGGTAAAATCATAGATGTACGTACGTACGTACGTCTTGTAATGTGTGCAGAAATTGCATAGCGACGTGTCAAACGTGCCAGTGCCTTGCTAGCGCAGCAGACGTGTTAGCGGCCGCACGTGTAAGGTCAGTTGCCTTTAAATCATAGCTGGTTCTAATCTCGTCCTTGCCAATTGGTAATGCATTCTCAATAAATGGAATTCGCACATGTTAAGCAACTTGTTTTTAATAAAGCCTAATATCTGAATGACTCTTTCTTCGCAATTTAAAACAAATGTTCAGATACCCGTGTTTCTTGTCAATAGAGGGCTATCTATTTCTAAATAAAATAAATCAAATGTAGGTAAATTACCAGATGTCGTTTTGAAGCCAAATTTTATTCAAACATTGGTCCACAAAAAAACATATAGAATAATGTAAAACTGCAAATAAAAATGAATCGAAATAAACAATAGGCCTACAGGTCTTTCTTTGGGGAGGAGGACTATGCCGTCAACTCAAGGTGAGCTGGAGCGAGCGAAGACCCACTTCTGTGGTGGCGCGGGAAGGCCCAACGCTTCCCCAGACTGTAGGCTACCAGGTTGCAAATCGCTACCACTGTTTCAACTAATTTGTAACATTCAAAGCTATCACCTGATATTATAGAAATTATTAAATCAGTTGTGTAGTGTTCAGCTCAAATGAAACCATTTTGCAGTATCAATGCATTCATTTTTTTGCCTATAGGCCAGCCTACACCAGGCTGAACACTTTCAAATGTAGCCTACAATTCGTTTGGCTATTTTTTTTGCACAATAGGCCTATTATTTCGATTTATTTTTATTTGCACTGTTTATATACATTATTCGTGATTCATCAATAGAAAGCATGATTGAAAATATTGCTCGTGTTTCCTCCCTCACAGAAAAAGACTGTCTCATTCTCTCTGTCTCTCAGAGCGGGTCTCCTGGCGCGCGTGGCTATGTTGCGCAATACCTGCTTTGTGTTGCGCAATACCTGCTCCGAGAGCGAGTGAGACAGATATCTCTTCTGATATTTAGGAATAGCGGAATTAATAATGATTAAGTTGAGTCTTACAAGCCTAACATTTGGTAACGAACTATAGCAATACATGTGCTTCATTGTTTTTGATTTAGGTGATTGTCATCATTTTGCACATAATTATAACACATAGCCTACATTATGCTACAAATATAAATATAAATCACCCGCCTGCGACATCTGCTGACAGAAAAGAGCACTGCAGTCTAGACAAAAGGCCGAAATGTAAACATGTGATAAAAACGCTGATATCTAGGAAAAGTAATGAAAGGAGGGTCCTTGAATTTGATCGAGTGCAAACAATTATCATTTTGATTCACTTGTGTTCAAATTACCACCACTCAGTGCTTCTAGTGCTCGCAGTTAACACGTAAAGGCGTGTGCACGCGTGTTCTATGTTTTGAACGTTGGCACGGCACTTTTGACACGTCACTTCTATTATGTGCATCAAATACCTGACACCTAACACTACACCTTATAGTTTGATCAAACAAATAAGCGTGTGTATAGACACACGTTTGTGTGGTTTGCTAATATTATAGTGTGACGTGTGGAAGGTGCCATGCCAACATACGCAACAGACGTTTAAACACCCGCACGTGTTAAGGCTGGCATGCCATGGTTTGACTCCTAAAACTGAAGCACATCTAGCATAATATTTTACAATGAAAAGCAAGGTCAATTTATAGGCTACACAGGACGCATAATTACGCACAGCTGGGATTGATAATCATTAGGCTATGGGCCCATCCTAGTTGATTGTAGGCTAATTAGTGTAGCCTACACTCACAATCCCTTTTGCGCCATAGCCTACTGTATGTCAAAATACAAAATACATTCCTATACTATTATAGCCTACGTGTTTTGGTGCTGATCCTCAGCACCCCTATGCTACAGTTAGTTGATGATGCGCGCTCTTATTTGAAAATGTAGCGATAGTGGAGATAAAACGAAACATATCTAGGAAAAGTTATGCAAGGAGGGTCCTGGAATTTGATTGAGTGCAAATAAATATTCTTAATTTTTATTCAATATGGACAAATGAGCCCCGCTCGCAGCTTCTAGTGCCCGCTGACTTAACACGAGCGTGCAAACGTTATGTGCGCAAAAGTGGCACGGCAGTTTTTACACGTCACCCTCTGAGAATGCGAGCGACTCGTAACGCGTGCGTATATGCACGCCTATTAATCAGCTCGCCAAAGTACCTTTATACACGCAATGCAGGCGACGAAAGCACTGAGTGTTTGTTACGCTGGCACGAATCATACCCCATAGCGTGTGAGCGTATGTGTGTCCATATGTGTATGTGTGTGTGTGTATGTGTGTGTGTGTGTATGTGTGTGCGTGTGTGTATGTGTGTGTATGTGTGTGTGTGCGTGCGTATGTGTGTGCGTGTGTGTATGTGTGTGTGTGTATGTGTGTGTGTGCGTGTGTATGTGTGTATGTGTGTGTGTGTATGAGGGGTGGTGAGAAGCCATTATCTGTGAGGTTTCAAGATACAATTGGTGGTCAAGGGAAGTGGTAGCACTTATGACTGCAAGCAGCTCAGTTGGCTCTGTGCGGTAAGAGATGGAACAAATCACGCCCCATAGCACTAATCACCCCCATACAGTCACACACACACACACACACTCCCCCCCTAGAGGAAGCAGACATCGGGGCACATACAGGGGCACTGGCGGCCTTTTCCTTCTGTCCAGACCAACGGGGCACTGGAGCTGCTCTCTACTGGAGACCAGCACAGCCTGGTGGACCGCAGCCCCTCCCACCCCTTCACCTGGTCAGCCAGCCCCTCCCACCCTCTCACCTGGTAAGCCAGCCCCTCTCCCCCCTCACCTGGTCAGCCAGCCCCTCCCACCCCTCACCTGGTCAGCCAGCCCCTCCCACCTCCTCACCTGGTCAGCCAGCCCCTCCCACCCCCTCACCTGGTCAGCCAGCCCCTCCCACCCCCTCACCTGGTCATGGGCAGAGAGGGAGGAGACTCATGGATTGTGCTGTAGACCCTCTAAGATTCTTCTAGGATAGGATCATAAAAACACTCAGTCCGTCATGCTTCGCTGAAATATTCAATTTCATCTCAACATGAACCCGGGGTGAACTTAAAGAGTAGGTGCCGGAACCATTTGTTGGTTGTGGAGTGGAGCTGGAATACTGATTCGCCTACTCATGTACTTGACTAAAGCTTCAACGACACCAGACACCCAAGAGATAACAGTGCACCGTCTTTCTAGATCGCATACTGTACCTCTAGATGCTGACTCTGTGGTCTGTGTATTGGCTATTTATGACAAAGAGGAATTAAGATGATTGTCATATACAACGTTAGATTATCTGCATCTAACTGTAGATGATAATCACAATTATTACAAATGCGGGGACTGTTCTTTGGAATTTGGCCTTGAATGCTGGTTTAAAAAGTGTACGCCTTAACGTCTAAAGGGCTGAAACGCTATAGGACAAACAGGACATTGAGGTTGTCCTGAGTGAACGTTGGTCAGTTGAACTGACTCAGTTCTTGTCCTGACTCGGGTTGTCCTGAGTGGTTCTGGATAGAGTAGAGAGATGGGATTGTTGTAGAGGCTCTCACGGCTGCACCTCTCCATCATCACACTGGCCTACCATTACCCAACACACTTACCCAACACACTGGCCTATCATTACCCAACACACTGGCCTGTCATAACCCAACACACTGACCTGCCATTACCCAACACACTTACCCAACACACTGGCCTGTCATTACCCAACACACTGGCCTGTCATTACCCAACACACTGACATGGCATTACCCAACACACTGACCTGTCATTACCCAACACACTGGCCTGTCATCCTCCAACACACTGGCCTGTCATTACCCAACACACTTACCCAACACACTGACCTGTCGCTACCAACACGCTGACCTGTCATTACCCAACACACTGACCTGCCATTACCCAACACACTTGCCTGCCATTACCCAACACGTGGGCCTGTCATAACCCAACACACTGATCTGTCATTACCCAACACATTGGCCTGTCATAACCCAACACACTGGCCTGTCATTACCCAACACACTGGCCTGTCATCCTCCAACACACTAGCCTGCCATTACCCAACACACTTACCAAACACACTGGCCTGTCATTACCCAATACACTTACCTGTCGCTACCAACACACTGACCTGCCATTACCCAACACACTTGCCTGCCATTACCCAACACATTGGCCTATCATAGCCCAACACACTGGCCTGTCATTACCCAACACACTGACCTGTCATAACCCAACACACTGACCTGTCATAACCCAACACACTGGCCTGTCATTACCCAACATACTGACCTGTCATAACCCAACACACTGACCTGTCATTACCCAACACACTGATCTGTCATTACCCAACACACTGACCTGTCATCCTCCAACACACTGGCTTGTCATTACCCAACACACTGATCTGTCATTACCCAACACACTGACGTGTCATAACCCAATGCACTGACCTGCCATTACCTAACACACTGACCTGTCATTACCCAACACACTGACCTGGCATTACCCAACACACTGGCTTGTCATTACCCAACACACTGACCTGGCATTACCCAACACACTGGCTTGTCATTACCAAACACACTGGCTTGTCATTACCTAACACACTAACCTGTCATTACCCAACACACTGACCTGGCATTACCCAACACACTGGCCTGCCATAACCCAACACACTGGCCTGTCATTACCCAACACACTAGGCCTGTCATTACCCAACACACTGGCCTGTCATTACCCAACACACTGGCCTGTCATAACCCAACACACTGGTCTGTCATTACCCAACACACTGGCCTGTCAGTCGTCTGGCTTACATGGCTACTCTGGCTTTGATTTGACTATCATATCACAACCATATTAATGATATGACTATCATATCACAATCATATTGATATGACTATCATATCACAACCATATTAATGATATGACTATCATATCACAATCATATTGATATGACTATCATATCACAACCATATTAATGATATGACTATCATACTGTATCACAACCATATTAATGATAGCTGTTTTTATACTATTCTACGCTAAAGGAACAGGCAAGAAAATAAGATGAATGCGGTCTGAAAGCTCTGTACAGTCTTCTCATCAAGGCATCGTCAGTCACTCAGAGCCTGGAGATCATCGGCAGCTTTCCTTGGATTACACTTTGTTACGTAAACCTGTCACATCGGTACCATGTGGATGATATCATCTGTCCTTGATTCTCCTAGACTCCAGCAGGCGTACTGTATGTTCCCTCTCTTTTATGACCGACAGATATCATTCCCCTCGGCCCGCCCCGCCCTCACACTGCTCCCACTTCCTGGACAGAACTAGAGACCTAAATACAGTAGCTCTTTTCCAGCACCACGTGTCACAGGACAGTATGTCCCTTTCCCCATGTTGGAATGGAGGGGATTGAACAAATCAAAGCCATATTTTGGGCATCTGACAGGGCATTTTGGTTTCATGTTCGGTTCACTGTTCCGTCCTATCAGATTAATTGAGAATTAAGGACACGGAAAAGAAGATGAAGGAATGTGAATGAGACCGTGTGGAGCGTTGGGACGCTGGGCCCCTGTCTTATGTCCTGGAAGGATCAGGGTCAAGAGTCCCACTCCAAACCCGACTCTGTCTCCGATGCAGCCATGTTTTTTATGATGTCGGGGGTCTTCTTCCCAAAGACTCTTGGGTCAGGTTTCCCAGGGCAGCACAGCACATTTCTCACGCAAGCACATTAAAGTGACAGGAGACTCCCAAACTTGTCTAACCCAATATTTTCTCAGACCATGAACGCCATACAGAATATAGATGTTCTCTGCTGATCAGTTGAAATGTTTTTTATTACTGTTATCATGAAATGATATGTGATTTATACATCAACAGCCTCATGACATTTATAAACTTTGACTTGATGAGATGTTTAAGTTATATTATACTGTAGTAAGGCATAACTCATAAAGAGTGTTTATTAGTAGGGTACATGGATGGAAGTTGGGTCCGTTTGAGCAGTTAGTCCAGCCAACAACGGTAGAGTATAGTTAAGAGTATTATATACCCGTTACAACAGCCACCAACAGTATAGTTAAGAGCATTTTATACAGTGACTACAGCCACCAACTGTAGAGTATTAAGAGTATTATAGTTACTATAGCCACCAACTGTAGATTATAGTTAAGAGTATTACCAGTTACTGGGGCACGCCGGTTGCGCAATGGGTTGGGGCGCATACCATGTAAAAGCTAGTCCTTACTGCAGCAGCGTGAGTTTGAATCCAGCCAGGGCTCTTTGCTGCATGTCCTTCCCTCTCTCTCCTGTCTATCCTTACACTGCTCTATCCCACTAAAGCAGAAATGCCTTCAAATATCTTCTCCTAAAAATATCTTTAAAAGAAGAGTATTACCAATTACTACAATAACTAACCGTAGAGTATAGTTCAGAGTATTATATACAATTACTCCAGCCACCAATGGTAGAGTATAGATAAGAGTATTACCAGCTACTGTACTACAGCCAACAACAGTCTAGTTAAGAGTATTATATACAGTTACTCCAGCCACCAACGGTAGAGTATAGCCTAGTTAAGAGTATTACATACAGTTACTACAGCCGCCAATGGTAGAGTATACAGTAGTTAAGAGTATTATATACAGTTCCTCCAGCATCCAACAGTATAGCTAAGAGTATTTTATAGTTACTCCAGCCACCAACAGTAGATTATTAAGAGTATTATAAAGTTACTCCAGCCACCAACAGTAGAGTATTAAGATTATTATACAGTTACTCCAGCCGCCAACGGTAGAGTATTAAGAGTATTATACAGTTACTCCAGCCGCCAACGGTAGAGTATTAAGAGTATTATACAGTTACTCCAGCCACCAACAGTAGAGTATTAAGAGTATTATACAGTTACTCCAGCCGCCAACGGTAGAGTATTAAGAGTATTATACAGTTAGTCAAGCCGCCAACAGTAGATTATTAAGAGTTTTATACATTTACTACAGCAGTAGTAAGCGGTATAGCAGGTAAAGACATGGATGAGCAAATCTTATCTGGTCTGAGTTGACGCATCAGAATGTAGGCAGGTAGGCAAACACGTAAGCACTTTATTAATCCCCAGGGGAAAATTGGAATGAGTGTCCTACAATAATGAATTTAGAAACATGAAGTCTCTGAAGATCAATTCATTAAGAACATTAAGGAGATCAACTAATTACTATAGTTTAATGAGAAATCGTTTTGGATAGTGTTTTTATAGCAGAATATTTTAAATTTATCATAGTGGAGGGACAGTAACTCTCCAGTGAAAATGTTATGTCTTTCTGCTTCATTGCTAGCTGGGGGTGAAGTGATTAATGGTGATGTATGTGTGTATATTTCCATGTGTGTGTATATTGCATAAGAAAGCACTTTATTAAGGCCCAGGGGGGTTTAGGAATTGTGCATGTAAGCATGATTGTGTGTGTGTAAGCATGTTTGTATGTGTGTATAGAGTATACATGTCCATGTGTGTGTGTGTGTGTGTTTGTACGTGCGTGTGTGTGTGTTTGTGTGTGTGTGTACGCATGTGTGTGTAGGCACGTCCAGATGGTGATTAATACCCCAGTCACATAGTTGCATCACTATCTGCTGTCAACACACAGCGTGTTGTATTCAGGACCACTCGTCTCCTTCCCTCTCCACCCATCCTGGACCTGTCAAAAACCTGGCAACATGGAGTGACTGATGAATCCAGTTATGCAGCAGTGCGAGCGAGAAACATCTTCACGTTCACACCTGAGCCATACACCCCTCTGGCCTCTTCCCCACCTAAAACCTCCACACTGCTCCACCCTGTAGGCACGGGTGTTTGAAAGGACACGTGTCGTTTGCAGGGGGGACGGTTCGGCACGGTCTTCATGTTATGATGTGTGTGATTGACAGCGAGGTCTATGTCTATGTATCTGTCTTTTTCCCACAGTACATCACACACCACCTCCATGTGTGTTTAGCGTCCAGCTGACCGGACAGTACAGTGCGTCATGTGAAAAGACTTCCTCGGTGACCCTGTACTCTGGCTATCAAGATCAGTATGAACATATCACTTCACACTCATGTTACCACTTCTGTATCATACAGAAATGAAATGAAATCTGGATACATATTGTATATCATTCTTATTACGTGAGCAATTTCAAGAATTCAATTATGTTTATTTCTCATGTGCACAAGGTACAGGTACCGCGCACACTTAAATGCTCAAATAACTCATCTGTCACATTTGCACATGTAACTGAGTTGAATCACTCCTCAGTGTAAATACCACCATGGCTATACGGTAGCTTTTGGGTGGTGTAGCTGGGTAAAGTGGTGTTTATGAGGGCTGGTCATGTGCGTTGGCAAGTCAGAGGACCCAAGATCGACCCCAGCAAGTTAGGGTGAAACCAATAGGCCTACTGACGAGTGACGCCTGTGACAGTGGTGCCGGTGACTCCTGATCCCCAGTCGGGCTCAGCTGGACCAGCAGGGTGCGCTCCTGCAGCGTGGGGAGTGAATTTCAGGGGGGGTGAGGGTAGCCGTCCAACCGTGATCATCGAATTGCTAGCTTTTCGGTGGTGGCTAAAGTGACGTGTTGGCAAGTCAGAGGGCCAACCCAGATAACAAGCAGATGTGTAATGATTCTGGGCCATATATGGGCCGTAACTAAGCCACAAGGGCCAGATCTGGCCTGTATATGGCCGAGATCCGCTTGCTATCTGGGAAGGATCAAACTTGGAAGAGGGAGTGTGGAGGCAGTACTGACAAGCGACGCACTTATAACCCACCTATTACGCAGTGACACTTGTAACACACCCACAGTATTTGAAGGGCACAGACTTGTGATTGATTGTGATGCTTCCATGTCTGTATGAGTACTTGCCCAGTGATGCAACGACATACAGGCCAGACACAGTTCCACCAACGACATACAGCCCAGATACAGTTCTCAACTCAGGTATTGGACCCGGCCCAGTCTAGTATTAGTGCTGGTCCAGTCTCAGGGACAGCCCAGAAACAGTTGTTAATCTCAGGCATAGGCCCCGGCGGCCGATCAACACGGTCACAGACTCTTCTCTGTCCTGGCTCCGCAGTGGTGGAATGAACTGTCCACTGACGTCAGGACAGCAGAGTTGCTTTGGATAAAAATGTCTGTTGTCTGACTGTAATGTAATGGAACATAATGGTATTACACTTGGCCCAGTCTGGTATTAGTACTGGCCCAGTCCCAGGGACTGGCCAGATATAGTTCCTGGCCTTCCCTTTATTAGTTCTCATCCAGCATCCAGCCCATGTCTGAGCAGTGACTTCACCACATCTTCACCACACTTATCATGCATGCGCATGCTCTCTCACACATGAACACGACACACACACGCACGCACACGCGCGCACACACAGACAGAGGGCCTCGCCTGCCTGAGTCAGCCCCCAGCTCTCTCTCCGATAGTGCTTCCTTTAGAACCTTCTAGGGCTGTCAAAAAAAAATCGAAGTTCGAAAAAAAATAGATTTTTTTTTTTTTAAAGAAGTTCGAACCTAAATTTGAGAGTTCGAATATTGTAATATTAATAAATAGTATTATTTATCAAAAATTATGCAGAGATTTACATTAATAACAGAACATTTATAGGCTACTATTTATTTACGGGCAATAACACAATAATCCACAAACTTCCTGACTCCAACTTTGTCAGTTTAATTTCTCTTCCATACATCTATTGTAATTTTGTCTTATCGACACGCTATTTCACTTTCAACTCGTCTTTGCTGGCCGACCGTTAACGGCTCTGTACGTAACGTGGTCTTCGTCCTCCATCTTGCTTACCTCACACCCTCGTGACCCGACTCGGAGGACATCTGATAGCCGAGTGAGCTGATAGGCTGACCGCTGCTTCCCTCATAAAAAAAACATCCAAAATAACCCGCAGTAGCATGCTTGCAGTACACACAGTAAATCAATGAACACTGCGGCCAACCAGCACCTCACATGGAGTGGCGGTCGGCTACACTTTCCCCTTCCTCTTTATACCATAGAATGGATGTCAATCGAAAGTATCTTCAGATACCGGACACACCGTTTTCTCATTTTTATCTCAAATAAAACCCTTTATTTCTATATTAAAACACAGGTGAAATCCTTCTGGGAGACCATGTGGATTTATTCTTATCAGATCTTACCATTAAATAAATTCCTCCTGCAGACCTTTGACCTCCTGAAAGCGCTGCCAGCCTCATGATTGGACAGCTCTTGGGGTGTCAACGTCTAAGTGACCACGTTGAAGCACCTGGACTAGTGCTTTAGGCTCATTAACGCTTCACTGGGTTTGAGTAGAGGACAGATAACTAATGAGCTGGTCGATCTGAACTAGTGCATAGAAGACTGCTCTACCTACTGTGCTGTGCACCTGGAGGAATAAAAGGGACTCAGAGCTCGGGGGCCAGAAGTGGTGAGTTTAAAAGGGACTAGCAGCTCGAGGGCTCAGGGGCCCTTGTTAGATTCATTCTACAGGCCAGAAGTGGTGAGTTTGGATTCATCTGATTTTCAGTCATGAATATGCCAAGAGGAGTAAATCCTGACCTTAACCCCCCCAAGGTCATCCGCACAGTAAATCATGAGTATGTGTTTATAACAGGGCTCTGTGTTTTAAATCAACCTGAATTCCCAGACTAGGTGAGTCCTCAGTTTTGTTTTTATAGTCTGAGAAACATTGTAAAAGTCACTCACCTCAAGACAGAGGATTTTTAGTACAGTATTGACAAATTCCTCTAAATGGTACAGGTGCATAACCCCTTTAATGGAGTAGTTTGGTATTTAGCATCATAAGCTATACTGTTATTTATGATCATAACTGTTATAAGGCTATTTACAATCATATGCAATGGTCCACATAACATTTTTGACAGACTTTGCACTCTTCAGATATTATTGCTCATTGCTCATGACACAGCTAAGTACATAATGGCTATATATATATATATATATATATATATATATATATATATATACCCATATATGGTCAGCTGATGGTTCTCTATGAGCATTTATATGTCCATAGAGATCCAATGTGTATTATTCAGCTGTGACGAGCATTGAGCACTAATATTTCAAGAGTGCGATGTCTGTCAACATTTCTATATGGACCATTGTATATGATCTTAAATAACCGTATAACAGGGATTATGATGCTAAATACCAAATTACTCCTTTAAATGGTACATCTGCTGAAAATTATACATATTTAACCTCAACACAAATGACTGTAAATGTGTAGTCTTGGTCAGCAGAGCAGTTAGGTGTAAGTGAGCTAGGTGTGAATGATATAGGTGTGAGTGAGCTAGGTGTGAGTTACTGTAGCTAGGTGTAAGTGAGCTATGTGTAAGTGAGCTAGGTGTGAGTGAGCTAGGTGTAAGTGAGCTAGGTGTAAGTGAGCTAGGTGTGAGTGATATAGGTGTAAGTGAGCTAGGTGTAAGTGAGCTAGGTGTGAGTGAGCTAGGTGTGAGTGAGCTAGGTGTAAGTGAGCTAGGTGTGAGTGAGCTAAGTGTGAGTGAGCTAGGTGTAAGTGAGCTAGGTGTAAGTGAGCTAGGTGTGAGTGAGCTAGGTGTAAGTGAGCTAGGTGTAAGTGAGCTAGGTGTGAGTGAGCTACTGTAGGTGTAAGTGAGCTAGGTGTAAGTGAGCTAGGTGTAAGTGAGCTAGGTGTGAGTGAGCTAGGTGTAAGTGAGCTAGGTGTAAGTGAGCTAGGTGTGAGTGAGCTAGGTGTAAGTGAGCTAGGTGTGAGTGAGCTAGGTGTGAGTGAGCTACTGTAGGTGTAAGTCAGTTAGGTGTGAGTGAGCTAGGTGTAAGTGAGCTAGGTGTGAGTGAGCTGGGTGTAAGTGAGCTAGGTGTGAGTGAGCTAGGTGTAAGTGAACTAGGTGTAAGTGAGCTAGGTGTGAGTGAGCTAAGTGTGACTGGGGCACTGTTCTATTTTCTATTCTACGTTCTATTTTCTGTTCCTCTCCCATTTACCTGCAAGGAGGAAACGTCTCAACCATTTAAGGCATTTCTGCCCCCATAGTGGTCATACAAGCTGGGGAGCAGAGAAGGAGAGAGGCTGAGAGCTGGATCTGGTAGGGTCAGAGAGAGAGAGAGAGAGAGAGAGAGAGAGAGAAAGAGAGAGAAAGAGAGAGAGAGAGGTTGAGAATTGGAGCTGTTAGGGTCAGAGAGAGAGAGAGAAAGAAAGTGAAAGAGAGAGAAAGAAAGTGAGAGAGAGAGAAAGAGGCTAAGAGAGGAAGAGGCTGAGAGTTGGAGCTTTATTGAGAGAGGTTTATTGTAGGGTATATACAGTACACACACATGCACGCACACACATACACACACACACACACACACACACATGCACACACAGATCATTCGTACATGAAGGCATTTATAAGCTTGACAACTGTCAAACTCTTACATAGCAGATGAAGTCAGACCACATATTTTTACCACGCAAGGCCTCCTGTTGCACACCAGCACCAGGATGGGGTTTAGATTCCAGGGTGCTGGAGAGAGGGTTGGGGTTTAGATTCCAGAGTGCTGGAGAGAGGGTTGGGGTTTAGATTCCAGAGTGCTGGAGAGAGGGATGGGGTTTGGATTCAGGGGTGCTGGAGAGAGGGATGGGTCGGGGAGGAGCAGCAGGTGTGAGGCGGGGGTGTGTGTGTGTGGGGGGGGGGGGTCTGTCTGTGGGGCTCATCTCCATCCTGCCGTGTGTCAGTCTGTGACCTGGGCCATACAGACAGAGGGACCTGAGTCTGGGCTGCCGAGGGTTGTGGAAGTCCTGCTGATAAGACTGCGCTGAGGAGACATGGGGTCATTCAACGAACAAGGGTAAAGAATACTGGGGTGTGATGAATGATCTTTGTCCCTTGTTATGAAAGCATATGGTTGAATGCATATAGCCTAGTTGATGATGTTTTTGTTATTTTCAGAATGATCAATGCATGTCTTTAATCTTTCCTGTTTAAAATGTTTTCTAAATAAATAGATGTACTGAAGAGGAACACCAAGTATTAGCTTAATGTACTGTACAGAGCAAAACTTGGAAAAACTGGAAATGAATGGTGATTATTTGGAGGTGTTCAGAGATTCACATGGCTTATGACAAATTCACAAATCACATTGCTGGATGCACTTTGGAAACAGAGTGGAGCGATGACAAGACTTAGGGGCGAATTCACTAAAGGATTGCGCAGCTTTTCCTGACGCAAAGCCTGTGCAAATAAGTCAAAAATTATGTTTGCTATTCACAAAGCCCTCGCAAAGGGTGAAATACGGTGTTAACAGCGTTGCGTTCGTCATTGCGTTTCTCTGCGCCGGTGTTATTAGCTCATATTTAAATTAGGTAATATGGGCGGAGAATGTTCCCCTTTCTATGCAAATGAACATTATTGCAAAACCCGCCCAATTCACAAAGATCGGCGCAAATTGCCTCACGCAGTTAAAGTGAAATTAATACCGTTTTCAGAGACGTGGTGGTATTTAAGCGCAAGGGGTGTGTCGCGGCCAGCCTTTCCGCTGATCATGGCAGCAGTGATTGTTGCGAGGCGAATTCGGCATCGCAATGCCAGGCATGTTGTTCGTGAGAGAATATTTAGAAGAAGGTCACTTTTTGATTTAACACTAGAACCACCGTGGTAGCTGTTTGGACACCAGAGCGCGCAGCTCAGCCAACTGGAGGATGAAGTCGCGTCTGGGGAGGCTCAGTTGACTATGCGTCTCTCCACCCGTCCCCAGCGAGTCCAAGCTCCCCAATGAATAATACTTATTTATAATAGCCTACATAGCACGAAACTGTGCGTATAATAGTCTATACGCGAAACTGCGCATTCCCTATAGCTGTTCATTGAACGGCTGGGGGCCGATATAGGTATAAATAAATAAAAACATAGCCTACACAATATTTTTTTTATTTGAATGGTCTTGAAAATATTTTGCTTTTGTATCATAGGTGACGGCAGGTATCATCTTCAGCCATGGATGATGACTCCCGTGCGTAATCCTTCCAACGTTGGAGAGGCGGCGTACAACTGGGCTCACATCAGGACGCGCGGTGTGATTGAGTGCACATTTGGAATCCTGAAAGGCCGTTTAGATGCCTAGATCGTACCGGTGGGGCAATGTTATACACTCCCCCAAAAGTATGCCAGATCATCGTGCTGCAACTTGCATAACAAAAAATGACAATTTTTCCTTTGTTCGTCTTTTCAAATCATTCCACCTCCGTTTGCAGTCTTCCGCGTTTACACACACAAATGGCACTGACTGATTGGGAAATTAAACCCCAAATATGATTTTTTGCTGCAGTCGTGATATTTTTTGCGGAAAGCTGTGAGACATGTTTTTGAACCTCGTCCGTGAGGCCTTCATGTTCGCTGTCTGAAAATCGTATCTTTCTTTTTCTGTCTGCCATCGTCCAATGATATGCTTTCGAGTTGTATGCGCTGTATGCGCAGTATTTATAGTCATTTCCTATATCAGCAGCAAATTGCACTCAGCCGCAAACACCGAATGGGCGTGTTTGCGCTGGGATATTATTAGCGCAATGTCTTTAGTGAATAGGTTTTTAAAACGGAGCACATAGCTGGCGCAACTGACGCGCAATGTAATGGTGCAATTAGCGGGCGCAATTTGCTTTAGTGAATTCGCCCCTAAGTTCAAAATGTGTCACTTTAGTTTCAAATGTGTTTGATGAAACAACACAAATAAGGACTTCATAATAGTCACATGTAATCCATAGCGGTGTACCTACATGTATACGTGCTCTGAAGAGTGTGTGTGTGTTTCTTTGTGACGTAAGGAGGCTTTGCTCTGAAGTGTGTGTGCTTTTTCTGTGTGTGTGTGTGTGTGTGTGTGTGTGTTTCTGTGTGACATAGGGAGGCTATGCTCTGAAGGGTGTGTGTGTTTTTCTGTGTGTGTGTGTGTGTGTTTCTGTTTGACGTAGGCAGGCTTTGCTCTGAAGGGTGTGTGTATTTCTGTGTGTGTGTGTGTGTGTGTGTGTGTGTGTGTGTGTGTGTGTGTGTGTGTGTGTGAAGTAGGGAGGCATTGGGGGAATCTGAATCCAGTGTCATGCTGCCCAAAGAGATGCAAGGGTTCCACCGTCGCCGTGGCACCCAGGGCCGTCTTGCCCTCAGCAGGAAGAGCTGCAGACTTCCTCCGAAAGACGCTTTCAACGACACGATGTACATGGGTCAGTCCTTCCTGATAGACACTAGCAGGCGTAGTCCACATGGGTCAGTCCTTCCTGATAGACACTAGCAGGCCTAGTCCACATGGGTCAGTCCTTCCTGATAAACACTAGCAGGCCTAGTCCACATGGGTCAGTCTTTCCTGATAGACACTAGCAGGCCTAGTCCACATGGGTCAGTCCTTCCTGATAGACACTAGCAGGCCTAGTCCACATAGGTCAGTCCCTAATATACTCTAGCAGGCCTAATCCACATGGATCAGTCCCTAGTAGACTCTGGCAGACCTAGTCCACATGGGTCAGTCCTAAAAGGTGCTAGCAGGCCTAGTCCACATGGATCAGTCCTTCCTAATAAACACTAGTAGGCCTAGTCCACTGTAAAATAAATGTCATCACATTGCAAAATGAATTATTTGATGTACATCTTCAAAGGTTTGAGAAATTGAGGCTAATCTGTGTCTGAGCGTGTGGACATGACCTCACCCATTGGGAAACCTGGATATTCATCTCTTTGATTTGATTAAGATGACAAACATTCCTCAAAATGAGGTTGATGTGAAAGCAAGTCATGCTGTAAGGCATCTACATTCTGTTTGGCATGACTTGCACATAATCCTCCATGGAAGCAGTCAAAACAGGTGCCAGGGGAAAGCTTATGTCCAAACCATGCCAAACATGAACATATTCAAATTGCGATACATTTCACAGGAGAGCATACTGAGTCTGAAGATTAAACCTTCCCGTGTCAGAAAAGCATAATTGTCATAGTTTTTCCAACCCATTTACAGTACATATGCCCCATTGCCTTCCATTGTAGCCCATTGAAAAACTGCAGCTAGCTCAGTACTGGAACTATCAGTGAAATGGTGGTCTCTATGTTTCAGGTTCATGGTAGACAGACCACAAATAGGGATAAATGTCCAAAATAGCACACTACCCCTTTAATACACATTTGTGCTTGACATGAACACGAAGGATGTACTACTGTACTTCTATCTTCTACATGACACGACAGTGGCCAGACAGCTGGCTCTCTGGGCACAGGGCGACACATGTTTAGGGTTGCAGGAAAAGGGCCAGGACAATAAATTAGCAGCTTCAGCTATCAGGGACAAGCTGTTATTTTGTGAGGGGGAGATTATATTAATCGTCTGAAGTGAGAGCCACATATGGTGCCTGCACACATGGGACACTAGGCTGAAATACTGTGGGTCCTCTAAATGTTTCGGAGAAAATAATTAAGGTGTCGTCTCCAAGTGTGTAATGACATGTTACTTTAATGTTGGGGGGAATCCCCAGTATTACAATAGAAAGGGATTTTGTTGATGAGAGATCCTATACAGTAGCTAGTTGGGTTGGGTACCGAACTCAGTACTTTTAAGGTTACCGACTGAATTACGTCTGATGAAAATTGATAAAACTGGCCGTTATCAGAGAAATGTCAATCTTAACACTGGGTAAGCTGTTTCTAATTATGTGTATGTGGTCCCTGTGTGGCTGTCCGAGGGTTCCTGGAAAAGGAGGTCACGGCAGGGGGTCACTACGATACCCAAGGGGGGTTCAGGCAGGGGACATGTCTCCCTCTCTATAGATGTACATGCTACCTAGGCCAAGGGTTATATTCTCTCAGTGGTGCAAAAACACCAACTGTTTAGATACGTGGCTTAGCTTTGTTGCAAGGCCGTATTTCGAGACCAGAGAGACAGTTTTGTCTAGAAGGAAGGAGGGGGGTGTGGAACACCCTCCCCCTCTCTAAGGGTCAAAACCACTGTTCAGCTTGCACATTGATTTGAGTCCAGACAGCATACAGACAGGTCAGCTGTACATCAGACTATACAGTATGCCATCGTCTTTTGTATGTCAAACCTTCTGGATTAAACAGCTTTTGCTTGTCGCTCAAATCCCGTGTTGGAGAGATTCATTTGGGATACATCAGAACAAGGAAACACTGGACTGTGTGGTATTTCATGAGATTGGGGTGTAATCAAAACGCAACGCAGAGCTTAAGAAGGACAATAATAGGACAACGAAAGTCAACACGTCTGTACTACAGAGTACCAATTCACATAAAATCAACCGCTGGCAAATTGTTAGAAGTACTGAAAAAAGGTACTATTGGGTACCGGTACTGAAACAATAAATATAATCTGAAAAACTACATGACATTGAGTTATTTAAGAGCCCAATGTTCGCAATTTGTCCTGCATCTTGGCAGATTGTATCTGCAGCCAGACGAGAGCAAATTAAACTCCTTGGATAGGGTGTGTGGCTAGGATCATCCAGGACTGACTGGGCCTCCTCCAAGGCCCTAACCTTATACAAATTAGATTTTTTCTCATTTTGTATAAGGTTAGGACCTTGAAGGAAGCCCAGTCGATCCCGACAGGATATTGTCACAATGTGGTAGCGCATGCTGGTCTCTGTGCCGTCTGTAGTGGGGGGCTGGAGCCCAGACGAGCCCTCCTGCCTGGTGGAGCAGTTCTGCCCCCAGTACAACGAGTGGAGGATGATGGCCCCCATGGTGGCGCAACGTGGCGACGTGGGCGTGTGCACCCTGGGGGGGTGGGTCTACGCGGCGGGAGGCCACGATGGCGTCTCGTGCTTCAGTAGCGTGGAGAGGTGAGGAACCACAGCGAGACGACCGCCTGAGTGGGGGCTGGGGGGGTCTGGGGTGTGGTGGGGTGCTGGGGGGGTTGGGTTGGGGGGGTCTGGGGTGTGGTGGGTGGTGGGGGGGGGGTTGGGTTGGGGGGGTCTGGGGTGTGGTGGGTGGTGGGGGGCTTGGGTTCGAGGGTGTGGTGGGGGGTTGGGTTGGTGGGTCTGGGGTGTGCTGGGGGGGTTGGGTTGGGGTCTGGGGTGTGGTGGGGTGTTGAGGGGGGTTGGGGGGTCTGGGGTGTGGTGGGGTGCTGGGGGGGTTGGGTTGGGGGGTCTATGGTGTGGTGGGGTGCTGAGGGAGAGGTTGGGGGGTCTGGGGTGTGGTGGGGTGTTGGGGGAGTTGGGGGGTCTGGGGTGTGGTGGGGTGTTGGCGGGGGGTATAGGAGGAATCACTGAGGGGGTGGATGTGTTGAGGGGCTCGTGTCGGTAACCCGAGGCCCTGTAGCAGAGTACGCCTCTGCTGTTGCCATGCCGATGGATGGCAGGAGAAGATAGCGTATAACCCAAACAACTGCTCACTGACATCGGCCTTTTAAAAGGTAAAAACACTATTTGGAAAAGTAGACTATACCTGTACTGTGTTTACACATCTAAATTTGAGATTCTAGATTTTTATAACTTCATCTTTATTTTATTGGGCTGTATCTTCCATGTTATTTTCCCGCTTTAATGTTCATTTTCATCGTCTATTTTTATGTAAAGCACTTTGAGCTGCAGAAAAAAAAAAGAATGAATTTAGTATAATAGGTACAAACAGTATTATTTTTATTATTAACCCACCCTTCTCCCTCCCCCCCTCTGCCCCCCCCCCCCCAGGTATGACCCCCGCACCAACAGCTGGTCTAACGACGTGGCGCCCCTGACCTGCCCCCGCAGTGGCGTGTGTCTGCTGGAGGTAGAGGGCTTCCTGTGGGCCATCGGGGGCTTCGACGGCACCACCGCCACCAGCATCGTGGAGAGGTAGAGGTTAGGGTACCAACACCATGGAGAGGTAGAGGTTAGGGTACCAACACAATAGAGAGGTAGAGGTTAGGACACCAACACCATGGAGATGTAGAGGTTAGGACACCAACACCGTGGAGAGGTAGAGGTTAGGACACCAACACCATGGAGAGGTAGAGGTTAGGACACCAACACCATGGAGAGGTAGAGGTTAGGACACCATCACCATGGAGAGGTAGAGGCTAGGACACCAACACCATGGAGAGGTAGAGGCATGGGTGCTTTATAGGGGGGGGCAGGGGGGGGCAAGTGCCCCCCCTGATTGGCCAGCCCAACTCTGCTCAAATTCTAAAAAAATAAAAATAATTTTTTTTATTTTTTTATTTTTTTTAAACTAATTAACACAATTATTAAATACATAATTGTGGTTTGTACCAGTTTGTGTTAGGCCATCATTCATTTTAAAAGTGTATTTATTACTTAATGTGTACTGCTCAGTGATTGGCCAGCCCAACTCTGCTCAAATTCTAAAAAAATAAAAATAAAAAATATTATTTTATTATTTTTTTTAAACTAATTAACACAATTATTAAATACATAATTGTGGTTTGTACCAGTTTGTGTTAGGCCATCATTCATTTTAAAAGTGTATTTATTACTTAATGTGTACTGCTCAGTGCTCAACAAGCTACAACTAGCCAACCTGCTCACAATGGCGAAAAGAGCTATAAAAACAATTGACCACTTCTTCATAAAAAAATAAAATAAAACTGGCAATGCTAATGAAGAAGCTACCACTCGAAATGACACCGCAGCAAGTCCAATCGAATGCAGAAGTGCTCCAGAGGCTATCGAATCTAGCACTAGCACTAGCAACATCACCATCGGCGAGGAAGCTAGCACCAGCAGGCAGTTGCAGTTTGATGTTGTGATGTTGGGTATGGCCTAGTGCTCGGTCATAAAGTCATATTGACATGCTTGTGGTGTCTAGATGAAGTTTGAATCGTTGTGCATATATCTCCAAGAAACGCGGATCGGACACTACCAAATCACTCCCAGTAGCTACCTTTGTTGAGAAAACATACAACGGCTTGCGGTTTGAATTACACCCGCGACCGGCCAAAGGGGAAGCCCGTTTCTGTGCCAACTTTGGCACAATGACTCAACACCAACTCAACCGTTCTAAACTGCAGCCGATAGACAATCTAAACTGTACATCATGCAAGGGAACAAATGAGTCGCAAGACCAAAAATCACATTTCTACTGAAAAGCAAAACCCCTAGTAACGAAACAAGGACAAAATCAAAGAACAATACAATATCACCAATCATATATCGCTATTGTTGAGTTACAACTCCTTAGATCGATACCACCTACTCCACGCCAGACCAACAACACAATCCGAAACGAAAACAAGGCAAATACAACTCAAAACCATAAGAGGGTTCGTTCAAAATGTATCTGTGAGTTCAGAAAGCCAGTGAAAGAACTGGGGAAATAATCTCAGCGTGCGCTCTGGCGCAAGAGAGAAAATTGATTTTCCAAGAACCCACTATGGACTGACACGTCTGTCGACCAGTTCATCCGCTGGAATCCCGAATCCACAGGCAGTCCTCCCTTTCATCCGCGTCGCCAATTGTAATGGATTTTAACTGATCTAGTCAAAAAGGATTTACCAAGATTCGCTCAAACAGGTTAAGTCTGGTTTATTGAGAAAACATACGAGCGCAAGGACTTCCGGACACACACATGAGTGGTATCCCAAAGAAGTGCCGCCTCTTGGTCAGCGCGGCCTTTATATTCAAGCAAAACACAGGTATGGCGCTTTGAGGATGTGATTGGCTAACCCATTGTACGTCATATGAAATGGCAGGCGTGGTCGAGAAAACAGACACGTGACATGAGAAAAGGCGATAATTTCTTGGAGACAAAGGGACAAAGGGACAAAGGATGGTTATTCTGGAGTAGACAGATTTCTAGGTGTGTGGACCTCCTGGAGGTCATCCTGTCATGAATTAGGTTAGCTCAGCTATGTGAAAAGTGGAGGGAGGTGGTGAATTACAAAAGGAGATGATGAAACTATAATTTCTATGACAATTGTCATACGGATTTCTTATTAGCATACTGTTCACAACTGGCATTCTTTGTAAATAGATGGGATGGGATGGCAGAACTGTTTTTTTTTTCTCACGTCAAAATGTTGCCCCCCCTACTCTCAGAGGGTAAAATCGCCTATGGGTAGAGGTTAGGACACCATCACCATGGAGAGGTAGAGGCTAGGACAGCATCACCATGGAGAGGTAGAGGCTAGGACACCATCACCATGGAGAGGTAGAGGCTAGGACACCAACACCATGGAGAGGTAGAGGTCATACCATCACCATGGAGAGGTAGAGGTCATGCCATCATCATGGAGAGGTAGAGGTCATACCATCACCATAGAGAGGTAGAGGTCATACCATCACCATGGAGAGGTAGAGGTCATACCATCACCATAGAGAGGTAAAGGTCATACCATCACCATGGAGAGGTAGAGGTCATACCATCACCATGGAGAGGTAGAGGTCATAACATCACCATGGAGAGGTAGAGGTTAGGACACTAACACCATGGAAGTTTAGAAGTTTATTTATTTAAAATGCAGGGACAGTACATATTAATGAACATGTTTAGAAAAACAATGTAAATACGCCAGATTTAGCCCGCTGGCTAATTTCCATCTGTTGTCCCTCGGCAGGTTGGTGGTAGTACAAGTTCAAAACAATTCACACAGATCAAAAAATATAAAATATATAAAATAAAGTCGTCACTCATCCATAAACAAGACAGAGCAAAGTCCACCTGGCCTGAGACTCCCTCTACACAGACAAACCAATACACAAAAAAGGAAGATACAGACATCACATATACTGTAGAGTTAGGATCAGGTTAATGTGGGCAGTTTTGATTTTCCAGTGTCCATATTTTCAACTGTTTACTAAAGGATGTAAGGGTCGGTATTTCCCGGATCACGCTTGGTATTGTGTTCCATGTGTGTGAGGTTCGGTAGGAAAACACGGACTGTCCAGAGACACTGGTCCTGAATGGAGCTATACAGTCACCTCTGGAGCCCGCTTTAGTGGAGCGGTTGGAGAGGTTGAGGTGTGGGTAGACTCACTAGTCAGTCTCTAAACGCTGCACTCAACTACAGACTGAAGACATTCATCCAGTTGTCATCGCTAAAAGTGGGTGGGAGAAAATTGAGAGATTGAAAAAATAAAAAGCATTGCAGAACCAATCCAACGTCTTTAGGGTGGTCCTTCCTAATGGGGCGGTGAATGTTTTTTTATTTATTCTCCACTCCAGTTTGTCTGGACGACATCATTTCCAGTAAGGCTGATCCTTCACCCTATTTGACACGTAGGCAATGTTTCTGATTGCTAGCGCTGGTTTTCGGCACTGTTAGCGACGATTTTCAATAGAGACGTCTCCAGTCTTTCGGTGGCGGAGATCTCCAAAGTCTGGCATCACAAGACTAGGGTCAGGGTATCAACACCACGGTAGAGAGGTAAGGGCCACTAGACTCCTCACTAGGGTCAGGGTATCAACACCCCGGTAGAGAGGTAAGGGCCCCTAGACTCCTCACTAGGGTCAGAGTATCAACACCACGGTAGAGAGGTAAGGGCCACTAGACTCCTCACTAGGGTCAGAGTATCAACACCACGGTAGAGAGGTAAGGGCCACTAGACTCCTCACATGAATATGCCTGTAATTATCTCCAATTTTCCACTATTTCAGGATGCGTGGTGAAAGGTTGGTGGAAAGTGAAAATAATTAACCATAAACTATGAGTCTTCTCAAAACAAATGTCCAGGAAAGGAGATGATACAGTCCCTCTTAGCACCTCTGTACCCTATATTTCTCTTATTCCTGGAGGTATGATCCAAAGATGAACGTATGGAAGAGGCAGGCCCCCATGCTGGGTAGGCGTGCCAGAGCAGCTGCCGCAGTGCTGAACGGAAACCTGTACGTGATTGGAGGAACCGACGGAGACACGCCCCTAAGATCAGGTGAGAGAGATGATTAGTTGAGCCCCCCACTGATGTACCCGGAAGTCTCAGCTGTTTTATAGGCCTATGTGTTCTGTGAGCTCTCTGGTGGTGTCATATATTTTATGATGGTGTTTGAAATAAAATTGCTTTAGAGAGTGTAGAAATAAGTCGCCGTCTGCAAACTTCACAGGCAACACTTTACGAGTCTGGGTTAAACAACGTTACTTTTCACTACCTGCTGCCATCAGACTTTTAAACTTTTTTAGATTTTAGATTGTAGTTTTATTGTATTCTACCACACTTTCATATAGTGGTGATCATGCCTTTTTAACGCCCTTGTGTGTGCCTTTGTGTTTTTATTACTTTTTTTTTTTTATTATGTTGAGTGCTTATGTTTTCATCTGCTGCAACAAGGGAATTATTCAAGTGTATCTATCAGAAACCTGCACAAATGCTCTGTAGTGGAACAATTGTATACAGAAAGAAGAAAAAAATAAGACTTGCTTCCCCAAAGCATAATAGGATTTTAATCGTTTCACTGTCAGTGAGGAGAGTTTTCCCAGCAAGAACATTGTTCCATCAAAAAATCTCCACAAAATTAAAGAGAAAAACTGAATACTGTATTTTTATACTGTAACTTGTATAAACCAGCTCATCTGATAGATGGACATGGTGCTTCTTCACCAATCATTTGATCAACCCCCCTTTCCCAACTCCCCCTAACCCCCTCACCCTTTAACCCCAACCCTAACGCTTACCCTAACCCTAACCCTACCTTTATCCCTAACCCTAACCCAAATGGTCTCTCTAGAAATCCTGGCATTCCCTGTGCTTAGACTGTAACACTATGCACTACAGGAATGCTGTACACATTATATTAATGTAAAGGGGAAAATTCTACTATGTCACACACACACACACACACACACACACACACACACACACACACACACACACAAATAGAAATGTTCTGTGGCATAACACACACACACACACACACACAAACAGAAATGCACTGTTGCATAACACATACACACACACACACACACACACACACACACACACACACACACACACACACACACACACACACACACACACACATACTTTCTGGGGCTGCCAAATACATATGGGGGAAATGTTGTGCTGCCACTTGTCAGTGCCTATTTATGTCTGTGAGAAAAGAAAGCCAGGACAATTCCCATAGCCTTTCTCTGTCCAGACCAGCTTACTAGAAACAGAGATGACAACAGAGGTTAAAATACTCCAGGAAAACAGAGACTACGTAGGTTACAATACTCCAGGAAAACAGAGACTACTATGGTTACAATACTCCAGGAAAACAGAGACTACGTAGGTTACAATATTCCAGAAAAACAGAGACTAGATATGAGCGGCACATAGTTTGGGAGGTAGATCGGCCGGCTGGGGATCGCAAGGTCCCTGGTTCGATCCCAGCTTTGATCCCAGTGTGCTGAAGCGTCCTTGAGCAAGACTTGCAAAATTCGCTCACGTGCGGCACGGTGGCGCAGTACCTAGTACTGTCACCTCACAGCAAGAAGGTCTCCGGGCCTTTCTGTGTGGAGTTTGCATGTTCTCCCCGTGTTCACAAGGGTTTCCCCCATTAGAAGAATCCAATACCAAAAACATGCAGAAGAACAGATCGCTTACGCTGTCCGTCCCTGGCGAAGACGGAGAGGAGCACTTGGTTGGTCCCCGGGCGCGTCCCCTGCGCGCTGCCTACTGTCTGCTCCCGGCCGCCCTTGGGGGAAGGACATGGGTCCTTGGGACATGGGATGGGTTAAGAGCAGAGAAGAGTTTCATCGGTGGATGCTCCAGCCATTTTGTCTGTGTGTGTGTGTTTCGCTGCCTGCACCGTGTGATGTGCGTGTGTCTCACCGCATGACAAATAAAGATGTTTGTTTGTTTGTGTGTTTGTTGGTTGGTTACAATACTCCAGGAAAACAGTGACAACATAGGTTACAATAATCCAGGAAAACAAGAGTCAATACCCAGCTAGCTCATTCACCAAAACAGATTAGGAATGATGCAAGATATGTGTGTATTTTCTTTCAGTGATATCATTCATAATGTGCCCTCTTAGGCATGCGTGTGTGTGTGTGCATGCGTGCGTGTGTGTGCTTGTGTGAGTGTGTGCATGCGTGCGTGTGTGTGAGAGAGAGAGAGAGGGTTTATACTATATATCCCGTGGCCTTATGTGGGCATTTGATCACTTTTTCCCTATGTTATACGTGCGTGTGTGTGTGTGTGTGTGTGTGTCCCAGTGGAGTGCTACAACCCCAGGGAGGGCTCGTGGTCGGCGTGCCCCCCCATGCTGAGTCCCAGGGAGGGGGCGGGATGCGTCGTGCTCCAGGGGCAGCTCTATGTGGCTGGCGGCCGCGACCATCTCCGTCTGGAGCTCAGTGCAGCGGAGAAGTTTGACCCCGACACCACGAGGTGGACGCCTCTCAAACGCATGAGCTCCAAGAGGAACACGGTGAGCTGACAGGACATTGTATTCGGTTGACAGATTCACACATTACACACACACACACACACACACACACACAGACACACACACATACACAGACACACACACACACACACACACACATACACACACACACACACATACACACACATGCACATACTGGACATTCAAACACACACATACGCACACACACATACAGTACAGACAAACACACGCACGCACGCACACACACACACACGCTTCCTTCCTCAGCGTTCCCAGACACTACTCTCTCTCTACCAGGCGTCTCTGCTGATGTTCAACGGGGTGTTGTTGGCTGTGGGGGGCTCCGACGACATCACCACCCTGAGAACTATAGAGATGTACAACCATGAGACGAACACATGGAGGTAGCTACTGTACCAGGCCTGTACGCTAGCTTGATACCAGTAATATCCGTATCATGTAATCTAAAGTCATTCAAAGACTAGAATTGTACAAATAGACCATTTGTTCATGCATTTAATGTTGGCTGGAATATATTTTATTATTATAGTTTCAGAGAGTTGAGATGCTAACGAAGCTCCCGCTTGCAGACACTTCGGCAGCATGAAGACCAAGCACACCGGAGGCCGCGCAGTCGCGCTGGCGATGGCGGAGGGATACCGTCTCTGAACGCTGCACTGTGGCTTAATGGACGTATCAAAGTAGTCCACTGTTTATGTTACGGTTAATTTGAACAACACATATCAACATGAACAACACATATGAACATAATGTTACAAACACAAAGTCTGCCTGGTATTACAGTAACTGACAAGAACTCATGTACATAATCTGAATCAGAGGGCTTCATTGATCTCTGTTCTATGGATGGGATAACTAGTAGGAGGTAGCCAGGGTGGTAGAGTAGGCCTATGGATGGGATAACTAGTAGGAGGTAGCCAGGATGGTAGAGTATGGATGGGATAACTAGTAGGAGGTAGCCAGGGTGGTAGAGTATGGATGGGATAACTAGTAGGAGGTAGCCAGGGTGGTAGAGTATGGATGGGATAACTAGTAGGAGGTAGCCAGGGTGGTAGAGTATGGATGGGATAACTAGTAGGAGGTAGGCAGGGTGGTAGAGTATGGATGGGATATACAGTAGCTAGTGGGGGTAGCCTGGATGGTGGAGTATGGATGGGATATAGCTAGTGTGTATGTGTTGTTTTTATTAACAAAGCCTGAGAAAGGAAATGAGAGTCGAGAATAGGAAGTGAGAAATGAGCAGGACAGGAAATGTGAGTAAAGTTTCACTCAGGCTGTTGGTTGCATGATGGCTTCTGCAGTTATAGTGTAGTTGTAGTAGTAATAGTAGTAGTAGTAGTAGTAGTAGTAGGAGTAGTAGTAGGAGTAGTAGGAGTAGTAGTAGTAGGAGTAGTAGGAGTAGTAGTAGTAGTAGTAGTAGTAGTAGGAGTAGTAGTAGGAGTAGTAGTAGTAGGAGTAGTAGGAGGAGGAGGAGGAGGAGAAGGAGGAGGAGGAGGAGGAGGAAGAGTAGTAGTAGTAGTAGAAGTAGTAGTAGTAGTAGTAGTAGTAGTAGTAGTGGTAGTAGTAGTAGTAGGAGTAGTAGTATTGTAAATACAGCATGGTAGATGATATGGGTATGTGAGGGGTGGGGGGGGTTGTGTGTGTGTGTGTGTGTGTGTGTGTGTGTGTGCGCGCGTGTTATTAAACCGTGTGAATATGACCTCACAGCCTTGACCGTAGAGTAGGAACTGATAATATTATGTCCTCTATAACCATAAACACATACCAACAGCCAAGCCAACCATGTGAGATTGAATGACTGGACTACAGACCAGTCGTATGTCTCTGGGGGCAGGGGGGGGTGGCAGTGGGAGGGCAGCTCACAGGAGGAGCGAGAGATAAAGGTTGACTGAGGGCTGAAGCATGAGAAAGTACTCAGTGTTTGAGGCTCCGAGAGCAGAATTCCCCTGAGTTTCGCTTGAACGCACAACATTTTAAACTCCGCTGTCATCAGCTGGAGAGAGCCGAGACGCACTAGACACAACACTCTCTCTCTCTCTCTCTCTCTCTCTCTCTGAGAGATACCAGGCACACCGCTCTCACTCTCTCTCTGAAATACACTAGACACACTGCTCTCTTTCTGTCTCTCTCTCTGGGCGGACATGAACATCTTCTTCACGGTCAGGGATATATTTGCCCAGCAGCCTGTTGCTGAGGACAAGATGGTTAAAGGTATGTAGACAGATGGAGCTAGACAGACGGAGCTAGAACAATCCATGTCTCAAACTAGTGGGATTGTCAGCTTGCATAAGTACAGTAGATGCTAATGCCGTGTTGGGACATCAACCGATTCTAGATCTTGTATTTCAGAATGTTTTGATGAGAAGAAATAAATGACAGCCGTGTTTTTGGAATCCCTTAATGCTCTTGTCTTCAGTGTGTCACTGGTGGTCACGATGTTCTGAGGTGCTTGAGGTGCCACAGAGAGGCATGTCAGTGAATATGCTAGTATCTCAGTGCATGAGCAGAGATAACATACCATTCCACAAAGAACGTTTACAAAATGGGATTCCTTCTCCCTGTAGCCGATCACTGTCTGTCACGTTCAGCAGTTTTTTCCAGTTTCTCCAAAGAGAATGTAAAGGAGTTCATATCCTCAGTGTTAAAAAAACAAAACAAAAAACAACACCTAATATTACAATATTACAACTATACAGGACTCAAACTCTGAAAAGCCAACAGCAATGATCTTTTTTCTTTTTTTTCTTTTTAACCCTGTGGTCCTCGTTAATTCATACTGTCGATTACAAATACATGTTTTTTATTATGTATTATTCATTTATGTTACAGTAGTCTACTTTTGTTGGAAGTCAGCATACAATGTGTGTACTAGAAGCTACAGTGTTTGACAAATGGAGATCGTCTAATTGCTGTGTTGGTAGTACAGTATAATGTAATTCCAAGGTTGTCCGGTAGATGGCGCGTGGTCCATCGTGCTGGATGTGGAAGCGTGCGTCGGAGGAAGAGAGGAGAGCAGCTGCTTTGACGGGAGAACGCGCAGATGCTTGCTTGGATGGACCATCGCTGCTTTCATCGCTGTTTTAAAAAAAAAATACGTTTTACTCCGTCTCAAAGAAATGTGTGAAATCTTGCGTGAGTGATGGGAAGAAATTGGGACTGTCCATTTCTGCATCCAGGAAGATTTGAACTTCCCTTTGCCTTGCAGTAGTAAACCAGTAGACTCGACTGGAATGTTTCCTGGATGTGGCGGGGTTCTAGCCGGGTTCCAGCGTTCCATGAAGAAGCGAAGATGCGCGGATACAAACCCCTCGTTCATGCATTGTCTGTGGACCCTCCACGGAGCTTCGTCAGAGGGGTCGTCTCCCACCCCTCAAGTGTGATTTTCTCAAGAAGACAGAACGTCTTTTAAAAAAGGAAACGTCCCCTGAGCGTGAATCGGTTCTGGCTGCACAATGCGCAGCAGCTGTTTCCTTGACAAGACGCGTGTTGACGATGATGGGACCGGATACAGACGGAGCCAGGTAAGGCGAGGGGCTGACGGAGAGTGATCACATTTGGAGACATAACTCAGTGATAATGTAGCCTAGTTGCCACAGCAGCGGCCAATAAATTCTCTTTTAAGCATGTGCTGCTCTTGGTGCTTCCATATAATTGTGTGACATGCGATTGCTCTGAAATATTGTTGGTCAAATCAATACTGAGTGACTTCCTGCTGTGAATAATCTATCAGTCCATGCTTTTTCCCCTTCCACATAATTCTATAGAAATGATCTATGTGTTTCAGCAAGTATTACATCACGATTTGTTTGGGAACCCATGATTTCCAGATCCCACTCGCATGCTGAGATGATAATTATCCATTTACTGAAGCATGTGATTATTTTTCATATATGTGATGCTATTACTTATTACAGTAAAGTTGTGTACAAAATCCAATGACAATAGCTAACTGCTGTCAGTGAGAGACTACATTATCCAGCGGTCTGAAAGATCTGTCCAATATCCTCATTCCCTCCCCTCTAGTTCCTCTCTCATTCCTCTCCTCTGTCCTTTCTCCCCCTCCCTCCATCTCTGTTCTCTCCTCTCTCTCTCTCTCTCCTCTCTCTCTCTCTCTCTCTCTCTCTCTCTCTCTCACTCTCTCTCTCTCTCTCTCTCTCACTCTCTCTCTCTCTCTCTCTCTCTCTTGTCTCTCTCTCCCCCGTTGCACTGGTAGGAGGGGTTATGATGAAGCTCCCTCTGTTCCAGTAGTGCTGTTCTCAGGTTAGGGTCAGGGTCATAGGTCAGAGGTTCTGTCTGTTCCAGTAGTGCCGCTCTCAGGTTAGGGTCACAGGTCAGAGGTTGTCACGTTCCTCTCATAATGACTAGCATACATTCATCTCCTCCCTCAGTGCTCTCACCCTCTCCTCTCATCTCCTCCTTCCATCTCTCCTCCTCTCCTCCACTTCCCCTCTCCTCTCCTCCACTACTCACATCCTGTCCTCCTGCCATATCATCTCCTCCTCTCTCCTCTTCTCCTCTACTCTCCTCTCCCCTCTCCTCTCTTCCTGTCCTCCCCATCTCTACCCCTCTCCTCTTCTCCTCTCCTCCTCTCATCTCCTTCTCTCCTCCTCTCCCCCTCTCATCTCCTTCTCTCTTCCTCTCCCCCTCTCCTCTCCTCCTCTCCCCCTCTCCTCTTCTCCTCTCCTCCTCTCCCCCTCTCCTCTCCTCCTCTCCCCCTCTCCTCTTCTCCTCTCCTCCTCTCCCCCTCTCCTCTCCTCCTCTCCCCCTCTCCTCTTCTCCTCTCCTCCCCATCTCTACCCCTCTTCTCCTCTCCCCCTCTCCTCTCCTCCTCTCCCCCTCTCCTCTCCTTCTCTCCTCCTCTCCCCCTCTCCTCTCCTTCTCTCCTCCTATCCCCCTTTCCTCTCCTCCACTCCTCTCCTTCTCTCCTCCTCTCATATACTCTAGCCCACCCTGTCCTGGGTTAGACAGAGGAGCTGTCCTGGGTTAGACAGAGGAGCTGTCCACGCTGTCCTGGGTTAGACAGAGGAGCTGTCCATCCTGTCCTGGGTTAGACAGAGGAGCTGTCCATCCTGTCCTGGGTTAGACAGAGGAGCTGTCCATCCTGTCCTGGGTTAGACAGGATTAGACAGAGGAGCTGTCCACACTGTCCTGGGTTAGACAGAGGAGCTGTCCATCCTGTCCTGGGTTAGACAGAGGAGCTGTCCATACTGTCCTGGGTTAGACAGGATTAGACAGAGGAGTGTCCACACTGTCCTGGGTTAGACAGAGGAGCTGTCCACCCTGTCCTGGGTTAGACAGAGGAGCTGTCCATCCTGTCCTGGGTTAGACAGAGGAGCTGTTCACCCTGTCCTGGGTTAGACAGAGGAGCTGT
Source organism: Borostomias antarcticus (assembly GCF_949987555.1). Lineage (NCBI taxonomy): Eukaryota > Metazoa > Chordata > Actinopteri > Stomiiformes > Stomiidae > Borostomias > Borostomias antarcticus. The sequence goes on along the minus strand of NC_140239.1, from coordinate 9,385,905 downwards.
CCACACTGTCCTGGGTTAGACAGAGGAGCTGTCCATCCTGTCCTGGGTTAGACAGAGGAGCTGTCCATCCTGTCCTGGGTTAGACAGAGGAGCTGTCCATCCTGTCCTGGGTTAGACAGAGGAGCTGTCCACCCTATCCTGGGTTAGACAGAGGAGCTGTCCATCCTGTCCTGGGTTAGACAGAGGAGCTGTCCATCCTGTCCTGGGTTAGACAGAGGAGCTGTCAATCCTGTCCTGGGTTAGACAGAGGAGCTGCTGGAGGTCAGGTGGGGGTCAGGCTGCCCACTCTGCTATGATGACCCTCCCCCATCGCTGCGTCATGTCATTAACTATGTTTGCTTGAGAGCCCAACAAAGGGAGCTACTGAAGGGGGATAGAGGAGGCGGAACCTGGCGCCCTAAATACATGACAAGTACGATTTATGCAGCAAAATCTTTCAAGCCTTAGAACAACATGGAGCTTACGGTAATTACACATGGAAACAGTGTGTGTGTGTGTGTGTGTGTTTGTAAGTGTGTATGTGTGTGTGTGCGTGCGTGCGTGCGTGTGTGTGTGTGTGTGTGTTATTACGTAATAAAATAGTCAAATACCCTTAGGGGATTTTAAACTTCTTTTCGTGTCTGTGGGAGTTTACTCTTGTATTTAATAAGTAGTATATATAATCTGTGTTTACTTGGGCCTCTTTGCATGTAATTTTACACGTAATGTCTGGGTCCTATTTTTGTCTTTAACTCTGTGTTGTATTGCCACTGTGTGTCTGACAAGGTCTCTCTTGAGAATGAGACCCTGAGATTTACCTGTCCAAATAAAGGTCGTTTTTTTGTAGTTTACTAGTTATTTTGCAAAGCAATGCATGTGAAAAGAGAGTCCAGCTCTACCTCAAATATAATCTACGGTAGACGTGACAAACACAGCATGACGGTTACAGACGAGTCCCACAGCAGATTGAATTCCCCACATTCACCAGGAGGAAAACTCCCAGCATCGCACTGAGCTGGGCTGACCGGAAATCCATATCCTATTCCACAACCATCACAGTCCTGAGTGTGTGTTAGATGAAGTGTGTGTTAGATGAAGTGTGTGTTAGATGGAGTGTGTGTTAGATAGAGTGTGTGTTAGATGAAGTGTGTTAGATGGGGTGTGTGTTAGATGGAGTGTGTGTTAGATAAAGTGTGTGTTAGATGAAGTGTGTGTTAGATGAAGTGTGTGTTAGATGAAGTGTGTTAGATGGGGTGTGTGTTAGATGGAGTGTGTGTTAGATGCAGTGTGTGTTAGATGGAGTGTGTGTTTGATAAAGTGTGTGTTAGATGAAGTGCGTGTTAGATGGAGTGTGTGTTAGATAGATTGTGTGTTAGATGAAGTGTGTTAGATGGGGTGTGTGTTAGATGGAGTGTGTGTTAGATAAAGTGTGTGTTAGATGAAGTGCATGTTAGATAAAGTGTGTGTTAGATGAACTGTGTGTTAGATGAAGTGTGTGTTAGATAAAGTTTGTGTTAGATAATGTGTGTGTTAGATGAAGTGTGTGTTAGATAAAGTGTGTTAGATGAAGTGTGTGTTAGATGAAGGGTGTGTTAGATGGAGTGTGTGTTTGATGAAGTGTGTGTTAGATGAAGGGTGTGTTAGATGAAGGGTGTGTTAGATGAAGGGTGTGTTAGATGAAGGGTGTGTTAGATGAAGGGTGTGTTAGATGAAGTGAGTGTGTGTTGAAGTCAATGTGTGTTGAAGTCAATGTGTGTTAGATGAAGTGAGTGTGTGTTGAAGTCAGTGTGTGTTAGATGAGGTCAGTGTATGTTAGATGAAGTCAGTGTGTGTTAGATCCCCAAAAAATAAAATTAAGTTTGGTAATTTACAAAGCTAGTTATTTTTTTAAAAATCTAAATATACTCAATAATTCACATATAAATGAAACATTTCAAGTTAAAATTCATAAATTCAATGACCAGTTACATTAGAATATCACCGTGCCAATCACACATCCGAATGTGTTCAGCTAACGTAGCTTGCTAGCGAACGTTCCCTCGGATGCAAACTGTCCCTCGCCCTCGGATGAGAAAAGTGAACCACAGAATGGTCCGTCACTTGGTCCTCAGAATATTTTTAACGATCAAAAGTAGGCCTTAGTGTAAGTTACAAAAGGTTGAGAACCCCTGTGTTAGATGATGTCAGTGTGTGTTACATGAAGTCAGTGTGTGTTAGATGCAGTCAGTGTGTGTTAGATGAGGCTAGTGTATGTCAAATGAAGTCAGTGTGTGTTAGATGCAGTCAGTGTGTGTTAGATGAGGTCAGTGTATGTCAAATGAAGTCAGTGTGTGTTAGATGAAGTCAGTGTGTATTAGATGAAATCAGTGTGTGTTAGATGAAGTCAGTGTGTGTTAGATGAAGTCAGTGTGTGTTAGATGAAGTCAGTGTGTGCTAGATGAAGTCAGTGTGTGTTAGATGAAGTCAGTGTGTGTTAGATGAAGTCAGTGTGTGCTAGATGAAGTCAGTGTGTGTTAGATGAGGTTAGTGTAAGTCAAATGAAGTCAGTGTGTGTTAGATGCAGTCAGTGTGTGTTAGATGAAGTCAGTGTGTGTTAGATGAAGTCAGTGTGTGTTAGATGAAGTCAGTGTGTGTTAGATGAAGTCAGTGTGTGTTAGATGAACTTCTGCCTCCGGTGCAGAGGTGTTGTTCTTCTCTCAGGTGGGAGTGCAGGAGGAGATAGGGTCAGCTGTAAGGTTAGCGGAGCTGTAACCGAGCTGGAGGTGAAATAGACGCATCCTCCATGTAAATGAGTCCCAGGTACCGCAGGTAGCAGAAGACAGCTGATGCTCAGGAAGAGATGCAGCTCTCTTCAGAGGGCTCGTCAGGCTCAGCGCAGCGTTCACCTCCGGCAGAGATACAGGCTAGGAATGTAATCATGTTATCCTCCCCACTGTTAATGGATGCTTAATTTACAAGTGTTTATCTCTCTCTCGCTCTCTCTCTCTCTCTCTCTCTCTCTCTCTCTCTCTCTCTCTCTCTTAATCTCTCGCCAAGAGGCAACCATGAGCCCACCACGTCGATCTTCGAGTTCCCATGGTGACAGGTAATATCGTCACACGTCACGTTTCTCTGACATGGAAATGAGGATGTATATAAGCTCAGTGTGTGTGTGTGTGTGTGTGTGTGTGTGTGTGTGTGTGTGTGTGTGTAGTTGCTGTCTGTTTGTACGTTTTTCTACACATACACCCTGTACTGTAATGCTGCAGCAGCGACGGTTGTGTGAATAATGTAGAATATAGTTTGTCTTCATTTTATTATGTTTAATAATGCATGGTCTTCATGGCGCTCCGTGGCCGGCGCCGTACAGAACTACGCCCTTAACGAACACGTACGCTCTAGCCGAGACAGAGAAACAGACATGGGTCACAATGTTCTCTTCTAATCCGGTAGCTGGTCTCAGCTGATGCCGCGCTCAAACTACAGGATTTTTGAGCTGATTTATCCCTGATTCATCCCTGATTCATCCCTGAGTCATCCCTCTCGACAGTGGGAGGAGAAATCCGGTCTGGGATCTTGGTCGGTACCGATATTCGGCACAGATTATCTTGTAATGTGAGGGCTTTACAGGGACAAGATGTACAGTACAGATCATCGGGACCGCCCCGCTAATATCAAACATATTTGCTATCTAGGATTTAAAATCTACTTACTTTATGCGCCAGACCATGAGCTGGTTCGTTGCTCCCTTGGGAACGATAATCTTACTAATATCCTGAGCTATTATTTTCAAATCTTGTAGCGTGTGCATGTTTGAGATTAGAGACAAGAGCATCTGTTAAGATTCTCCTTATGTGCATGATGCAACTCGATTTCGAAATGTAGTGTGAGAGGTAGAGTTGCATAAGCTCCTCTGGCCTCATGGAACCAATGAGATAGTCCTCGTGGTTCAAACTCCGCCCCTCTGGTAGGGCAGATAGGCTGAACCAAGCGCTGCAGGTGTGTTGAGAGATGTGTTTCTCTGCTCTGTCAGGGCTGGTCACACAGGCCTTGCTTGGGGATATCCAGACCCTTGTGCTACAGGATTCTAAAACCCTACAACTGTGTTTTAACCACATTAAATTCCAACTTCGAACAAGAGAGGATCAAATTCCTAGCGTGTCCCCTAGTGTCTCCTAGCCCTGTCAGACAGCAGCTCTGCTCCTCCTCCAGATCCCCCGCCGCCGCCGACGACCCTCAGCAGGACAGCAGCGGGACCTCCGGCATCATCCTGGACATCTCAGCGCTGAAGATGGCGGAGGTGGAGACCGAGGTTCCCCCGCTGCCCCCGCGTTACCGCTTCAGGGACCTGCTGCTGGGGGACCAGACCTTCCACAACGACGACAGGTAGGGCCGTGGGTCAGTCTAGAACACACACACGCACACACACACACACACACACACACACACACACACACACGATACTCATTATATATGTGTGTGTGTGTGTGTGTGTGTGTGCGCACCTGTGTGTGTGTGTGTGTGTGTGTGTGAGTGTGCGTGCGTGTGTGTGTGTGTGTGTGTGTGCGTGAGCACCTGTGTGTGTGTCTGTGTGTGTGTGTGTGTGTGTGTGTATGTGTGTGTGTGTTTGTCTCTAGGCTGGTAAACCAGACTCATTGTGAAAATGTTTTGACATTTTCTCTATAAGTCTGGCCTTTCAACCGCCCAGAGCGATGTGAGTGGGCTGGAGTTCTTGCTTTGATAGAGGAAGTCCTTCAGCCAATCAGGGTAACAAAACATAGATCAAACCTTTGCCAAATCCAGTCGGAAGAACGGTGAAAATATATTTTCCACTTAGAAACTCCGCTAGTGCATCCTCTTGTTCTTCTTTAATTCTTGTTATTGAGTTTATTTCTGCAATAACGTCACATCATATCAGCAATAACTTCACAACCATATTATGGCTGAGTTTATTCTCCTTAGTTGCTCCACTATATCGTCTGGAGAGTTTGCAGGTTCTCTCAGTGCGCTGTGAGTAGCTGAGTGGTCAGGGTTAAGGCTGGTGCTGGACTGAAGAAGAAGAAGAAGCAGAAGCAGAAGGAAGGCTTAATGTGTCATACGACACACAACGCACATCTGCAATGGGCTTACATAGGCAACATGACACACACACACACACACAAGCAGGAGGCTGTCACCGATGAAGCGATCTGTTCTTCTGCATGTTTTTCGTAGGCTTGCTGTGTCTATCTGAGAGGGTCAGGGGTCAGGTTAGTTGCTGTCCTTGGTGCCGGACTGAAGATCTTGCTGTGTAAAGCTTAAAAGGTTAAGGCAGGTTATTACATAGTCTACACAGCTACACAAGCTACGTTAGGTGTGTTTGACGCGTCCTTGCGTAGCAATGTGTGCCATGGGAAAAAACTTGGCACAAGCACTTGCGTAGAGCTAGTATGAACTAGGCCTAAGGGTTAGGAGCTGTCCTTGGTGCTGGACTGATATTGCTGTGTGTAGCTGAGAGGGTCAGGGTTAAGCTTAGGAGCTGTCCTTGGTGCTGGACTGATATTGCTGTGTGTAGCTGAGAGGGTCAGGGTTAAGTTCGGGAGCTGAGGGGGTCAGGGTTAACCTTAGGAGCTGTCCTTGGTGCTGGACTGATATTGCTGTGTGTAGCTGAGGGGGTCAGGGTTAAGTTCGGGAGCTGAGGGGGTCAGGGTTAACCTTAGGAGCTGTCCTTGGTTGGGTGTTGATATTAAACCAACTTGTCTAGATGGTATACACTTTTTTTTTTTTTACACACATTTTGTTTTCTCCCTAAGATGGTGTAAATGTTCTGGAAAAGGGGCATTTAACCGAGTGTGAAAATGATGTGGGTTCTATTCCATCAGCATCAGCAGCTGGCGGTGGCCCGGGGGGATTTTCACATATCTTGGTCTGACTTCACTTTGCTTGGCTGGACACGGTTGATTTGGCTGCTTTCAGCAGAGAGATTGGTGTCTGGAGATTGATGCTTTTTCCCGCAGCGTGACCAAGAAAGTCAGGAGTTGGAGTCAGTAAGAACGGGCTGCTTAACAACACGGTCTCCTCTACTGTTTTGGTTTGTGTGATCTGAAAGTGTGTATCTCCACGACTACCTTGTTAATTTTACGTTACATTACATTACAGTCATTTAGCAGACGCTTTTATCCAAAGCGACTAACAATAATCTCATTTAATGTAGGAAAAGCCAATGTACTACTACTTGCCAGAACTCACAAGTGCACCTTCTTTCTTAAACAAGTGACTAAGAGCATAATCTAGTGCTGAAGGCAAAGTGCAAGAATAGCAATCTAGAATACAATAAGTGCACCTTTATTTAATCAGGTATCGACCCATTGAGAATAAAATCTTTTTCTAGATCGACCTGGGCTAGAATGGCAGCAGTACAGTTTCATACAAACATACTCACATTAAAAATATTAGATGAGCCCAAACGTGCCCTACAGGAAAGGTGCAGGGATCCTATTTCAATTCGAACATTTTTGTGTGGTAGATTTTGTTTGTATGGCTGTGATGCGTGTGAAATAACGTCCACTTAGATCTCAGTATCTATCTGAATCTCGCTGATTCTGACTGTTATTGGTTCTTATCTCCTGGATATTAGCAAATGCCCTGAATCTTATTTATTCAGTCAGTGTGACTGTAGGCTCAACAACAGGCTCAACATAGTATGTTCTACTCCAGGCTGAAGATGTTAATCTCAGGTGCACAAACCCTCCCGGCCTAAAGGGCAGCGACCTGCCGAGGGTGATCAGCTTGTGGATCAGCTGTCTCCTGGGTGAAGAAGACCAAGCTCCTGCAGCGACAAACGAACAGCCAGAATCCAGCTGTTCATACCAGTTCAGACCAGCTGTTCACACCAGGCATTCATATTGCCCCATGTCAACAATTCATGTCCGATAAAATATTGGAGTACTTCTCACGCTCATTCTATTTGGGAGTCAGTGATTTTCCTGTATTTAATTGCGATTTCTAAAATTCAATGTCAGGTCAAAGTTTTTGAAAAAATACAGTGTGTGCAATACAATCAGAAATACACAACGTTCTTCTACGGCCTTGTTTGGGAGCGCGTGTTTGGGAGTGTGTGTTTGGGAGTGTGTGTTTGGGAGCGTGTGTTTGGGAGTGTGTGTTTGGGAGTGTGTGTTTGGGAGTGTGTGTTTGGGAGCGTGTGTTTGGGAGTGTGTGTTTGGGAGCGTGTGTTTGGGAGCGTGTGTTTGGGAGCGTGTGTTTGGGAGTGTGTGTTTGGGAGCGTGTGTTTGGGAGTGTGTGTTTGGGAGCGTGTGTTTGGGAGTGTGTGTTTGGGAGCGTGTGTTTGGGAGCGTGTGTTTGGGAGCGTGTGTTTGGCAGCGTGTGTTTGGGAGCGTGTGTTTGGGAGTGTGTGTTTGGGAGCGTGTGTTTGGCAGCGTGTGTTTGGGAGTGTGTGTTTGGGAGCGTGTGTTTGGGAGCGTGTGTTTGGCAGCGTGTGTTTGGGAGCGTGTGTTTGGGAGCGTGTGTTTGGGAGCGTGTGTTTGGGAGCGTGTGTTTGGGAGCGTGTGTTTGGGAGCGTGTGTTTGGGAGCGTGTGTTTGGGAGCGTGTGTTTGGGAGCGTGTGTTTGGGAGCGTGTGTTTGGGAGCGTGTGTTTGGGAGCGTGTGTTTGGGAGCGTGTGTTTGGGAGCGTGTGTTTGGCAGCGTGTGTTTGGGAGCGTGTGTTTGGGAGCGTGTGTTTGGGAGTGTGTGTTTGGGAGCGTGTGTTTGGCAGCGTGTGTTTGGGAGCGTGTGTTTGGGAGCGTGTGTTTGGCAGCGTGTGTTTGGGAGCGTGTGTTTGGGAGCGTGTGTTTGGGAGCGTGTGTTTGGGAGTGTGTGTTTGGGAGCGTGTGTTTGGGAGCGTGTGTTTGGGAGTGTGTTTGGGAGCGTGTGTTTGGGAGCGTGTGTTTGGGAGCGTGTGTTTGGGAGCGTGTGTTTGGGAGCGTGTGTTTGGGAGCGTGTGTTTGGGAGCGTGTGTTTGGCAGTGTGTGTTTGGGAGTGTGTGTTTGGGAGCGTGTCCAAACTGCACCCAACAGACCCCAGGCCTCAGACAGAAATAATGGTTGCATTCCGAATCGCATACTTCTCCTTTTTACTCCCAGTACGTACTACAGCTGCCTCTATAAAGTATGTATACAATTGGGACATACCGCTTTGTCATAACATTGCGCCTTGAAATCTGCCCACATCCGTCGCAGTCCATAAAGTGACATTCGCCCACAACTGTCGCGACATGCACGTGATGTAATTTCCGCTGTGCAATGGATTGTGGGTCAGAATACCGAGAAAAGCCTGCTGGCTTGCATACTGCAAAATACGACCGGATGTAGTAGGACATCCTGGTATTTTTGCCATACTGTATACTGGGCATACTAGTATGGAAGTATGTGATTCAGAACACAGCCCATGTACAACATTAGTATTGAGCCAAGGCACACACACATGCAGAGAGACGCTTTGACGTGTGGGAATCACAATCATCCTAGCCTTCTATTGTGCTCCATCTCATCCATGTTGTTCCCATGGTTATCAGTGGATGTCCAGAGGGCGCTATCCATCTTCTGAAGGGCCTCTTTGGATCGTCCTCTAAGCTGATCACCGTCTCGTCGTCGAGCGCAATCACAGATGGTTGCCGGGGCTACCCACGCTATTTGTGTCCTCCCCGACG
>NC_140239.1:9347263-9372263 GCF_949987555.1 Borostomias antarcticus | reverse complement strand
CACTTATTTCTGCTTCAGGGATGTGGGATTAACGAGTCAGCAGCTGCCTGTTTGGTGATCTTCATCTGGTCTGTCTGTCTGTTCGGGCCAGTCTACCGATCCACCTTGGAGTTGCTGTTGATGTCCAAGAGGTTTGCCTTTTCAGCAGGAAGAGAACGGCTACAGGACAGTGATTTCCACGTTTGCCTTTTTAATGTTAAAGAAACCGGTTTGATGAATAATGTATCCATCGCCAAATAACAGTCCATCAGGAGAATACTGGGCCATGTGCTGTGCTCTGTTCGTTTAGCCTTTATACCCACTGATCAGACACAGGGGTTGATTTGATTTGATTGCTATTTCTTTATTGAATAGATATAATTATGCCATTGTGTAGCACTGTATATTGTGAATAGGTATTAAATGTTTCATGATAAAATAATCATGGTAGCATTATATAGATATATAGATATAATTCTGGACCCTTTATATATATATATATATATAGAGAGAGAGAGAGAGAGAGAGAGAGAGAAAGATAGATAGATAGATAGATAGATAGATATATACAGTATATATATATATATAGAGAGAGAGAGAGGAAGAGAGAGAGAAAGAAAGAAAGAAAGAAAGAAGATAGATAGATAGATAGATAGATAGATAGATAGATAGATAGATAGATAGATAGATAGATAGATAGATAGATAGATAGATAGATAGATAGATAGATAGATAGATACTGTATTTGTCACTTGACTCACAGTACTTGAATTGACCCACAGCTGACGGTAGAGCCGTGACTGCAGACTCTGTTGCTGTACCCACTGTAAATAGCATCTGACTGTGCCTTTTCATTTATTATTGATTTTGCCTTTTTTGCTGCTACCCTTTGTGCTCTGTATTGTGTCTTCTTGTTGTGTGTATGCTACAACAGGAATTCCCCCTCAGGGATCAATAAAGTTAATGGAAAGGCTTTCATGAATGGGGGTTAGGCTGAAGCTTTATTGTGTTGCCTCATACCTACATAATGAATACCAATAACTACATACTTACCTTCTATTGGCTTATTCGATGTAAATGGTAAATGGACTGCACTTATATAGCGCTTTTCCACCTTAGCGGCACTCAAAGTGCTTTATAATGGCCTCTCGTTCACCCATTCACACACACCAATGGCGGTAGCTGCCATGCAAGGTGCTAACCTGCTCATTGGGAGCAATTTGGGGTTAGGTGTCTTGCTCAAGGACACTTCGACATGTGGACAGTCGGAGCTGGGATTCGAACCAACTATCACTGAACGACGCGCTCTACCAACTGAGCTATAGCCGCCCCCATATGGTATGTGTGCTTTATGTTGTAGCCTATAGTATAAATTAGTACTAGTGACATGAACAGCCATGTCTCATGTGGCCCACTACGAACCACAGGTGTTTGTGGTTGAGGAACTGCCAGAACGTGGTTGTAACGATGTTCCCCCTGAGTGAGGCCTGGTTCCTCCGGGGAACATCCGTCTCAGCTGAAGGACCCAGCCCTGCTCTTTTGACGGGAGGAGGAGGGGAGCTCTTTTCATCCCAGCCCCCAGGTAGCAGTCTCTCTGCAGTGTTTGTGTGTGTGTGTGTGTGTGTGTGTGTGTGTGTGTGCGCATATCTGTGTGTGTTCCTTTGTGTGGTCCTTTGTGTGATCCTTTGTGTACTTGTGTGTGTGGGTGGGTGTGTTTGTTTGTTTTTTCTGTGTGTATGTGTGTGTGTGCGCACGCGCGTGTGTGTTTGTTTTTCTGTGTGTATGTGTGTGTGTGCGCGTGCCTGTCTGTGTGTGCGTGCCTGTCTGTGTGTGCGTGCATGTCTGTGTGTGTGTGCATGTCTGTAGGTGTGTGTGTGTGTGTATGTTTTTTTGTGTGTGTTCGTGTATGTGTGTGTGTATGTGTGTTAGCTAGCTGTGTGTGTGTGTGTGTGTGTGTGTGTGTGTGTGTGTGTGTGTGTGTGTGTGTGTGTGTTTGCGCGTGCGCCTGCCTGCCACTGGCATGGTCTGGCCCTCTCTGGCCCTGCTGTGTTAGTGTGTGTCAGACAGCTGTGACGCTAGCCCGGGGTGCTTCTAATGTGTTCAGACAGAGAAGAGCTCCTATGGCTCTCCACCCCCATCTGCAGCACAGAGGCAGGAAGTGATGCGTGGCCAGTGATGCCTGGACTCTAGGGGCCCGGAGACTTCCTACGACAGCCCCTCATCTGGCTGGCTGTCTCCAGTTGCACTGAGAGATGAAAACATGGGGACGAAGTGGGAGGAGACATCCATCCATCGCTCCCTCGGGGCGACTGGTTGCCCCGTCACTCCAAGGCCCCTGCAGCCGATCGACGCGGTCACGGCTCTTCTCTGTCCTGGCCCCACCGTGGTGGAACGAACTGCCCAATGACGTCAGGACAGCAGAGTCGCTGCACATCTTTCGGCGCCAGGCTCAAAACTCACCTCTTCAAGAAGTACTACCACGATCCTCCCTCTTAAACACCTATTATATTTATATTTTGCTACTCTTGCACTTTGGCTTTAGCACTAGATTAAACTCGTTTAGAAAGGAGATATGCACTTGTGAGTTCTGATGAGTAGTAGTACATTGACTTTCTATGCTAAATGCAATGATTGTAAGTCGCTTTGGATAAAAGCATCTGCTAAATGACTGTAATGTAATATAATCCACGACTGAATAGGGCTGAGTCAAAGGTGAACAGACTGCAGAGAGAAAACAGCTGTCGCCCTGTTTGGCTTCAATTTCACTAGTTTATTGCACCAAAACGTGTCAGAGGGACAATTTCGAGCACCGCTCTGAAGATAGAGCAGTTTTGGTGCAATAAATTAGTGAGATGGAGCCCAGCAGTGTTCCAGGGTGTTTTCTCTACACACACAGATGAGACCTACTCTCCAGTACCCATTGTGTTCAACACTGAGTGAGAACGAAAGTTATTTTTGACAGCTTTCATTTGGATATAGACATGCAGCAGGCTCTCCTGTAGGTTCTGCTTTAATTGTGGGCCCCTTGAGGCACCTGGACTGGCTGTGTGTCAATTATATCAGATGAACATTACTGGCTGCTGTTGCTTAGTGTCCCCAGCACTGCAGTTCCCTACATCACCACACGGTGGCTCTGTATGTCAGCTTTCCTCCTCCTCTCTCTCTCTCTCTGTCTCTCTCAATTCAATTTGCTTAATTGGCATGACAAATTCATGCATCTGTGCTGCCAAAGCTTTTTAGATGCATTAAAATGTACATTACATTACAGTCGTTTAGCTGATGCTTTGGTCCAAAGCGTCTTACAATAATTGCATTTACAGTTTTTCTTGATTGCTTTGGCTCACTTCTTGAAACAGAAATGATGTTCTCAAAACAGCACTGACGCACCTTCAAAGCACTGGGTACCTTTCACAACAGATTTAAATTTATTATTCCTTTAATCAAATTGCAAATGTCTTACTATCTTTGCGAATGATTAAGTACAATTGCCTACCATTTTCACAATTACCAATTGAATATATCTTGCTGGTCTAAACTGACTGTGGCTTCTCAGTCAGATGGTTGTTTACTCTCCCGTGACCTACGTGTACGCATCATCTCATTGGAGTCATCACATGCAAAACAGTCCATTCAATTTTTGTCAGGAACATAATACCATGAATAACATTACATGATACTGTATGAATCTCTGCCAACATTTGCTAAATTGATGAATTGACTGTCGTTGACTAATGAAGGGGAGTGTCACACATCTCCAATCAAACAGTATGTTTAGTTACCTGACAGTTGCTATCCATGAGTATGAATTGACCAAACATCTTGACCAGAATCAGTAAACTTTCTGAACATGGAGGCACCGGGCCAGGTAAACGAACAAGGACAACTGCCTTCTGGAGGAAGAAGAGGTATGTACTCAGTCAACAATGGAATTATTGAAGGTACAGCTTACAGTAGTAATCCGGTTACTGTACAACAATGCATTAGAATTGCAGTAAAGTTACAGTAAAACAACAGTACAATTACATTGTTAACTCATTCTATAAGAGATTCATAAGGCATACAGTAGGCCTGCTACAGGACAGAACAGTGCATCACATTACAAATGGTCATATTGTTCTAGGATTGGACCACAAGCTCATACAGGTGGTAGAAGAACACTTCTAAACCAACAACAGGAACAAGAGATCTGCAATATGGTGATGACAAATAAAGTCATCACACCGAGACAGATCCGTACTACAATTGTACAGGACAATGTCATATTCCAGAATATCAGCATCTCAACAATAGACAGGGTATTGAACAAGCATCAGATGAGCATGAAACAGCTGTGCAGGGCACCATTTGAGAGGAACTCAGAGGGAAAGAGCTACAGTACCAGTACTGTACATGTACAGTACAGTAAGTCAGAGGTGTGTTACATTATAACATGTTTACAGTTAAGCATAGAGGCCAGTATATTGAACTTGTGGAGGAGAACACAGAACAGTCCTATGTAATTTGCTCTTATTGTATGATTCTACTGTATAACTGATTTGATTTTTACTGTATTGCAGATAATAATGGCGGAAGAGACCCTTCACATCTTCATTTTTATGGATGAAGCTGGTTTCAACCTGACCAAAGGACGAAGACGTGGATGGAACATTATGGGCCGCCGGGCCCCGGTGGATCTCCCAGGCCAACGTGGGGGCAATATAACCATGTGTGCTGCCATTTCTGAAAATGGTGTGGCCGTCCACATTCCCAGTCTCGGCCCATACAACACTCAGAAGATCCTGGTCTTCTCGGATCGCCTCCATTCCCATCTAATCCCGTTGACTCCTCCCCCGTTGCATCGCCAGGGAGAGTATCAGGCATGATGTGGATGAAAATCTGTGGCCAGACAAGACAGCAGCTTGAGGACAACCAGGAGAGTGAGGATGAGGAGGACGAGGAGGACGACCAGTGAGGTGGAGTTACTAGTGTGAAACTCCAGCTTTAGCTACTGTAGGCTACATAGCATTTTCCTTGTTTGTGTTGATGTGTTCATATTACAGTATATTATGCAGTATTTATTTTTAATGTGACCTATGGCAACTACTTTATTTATGTGAATAAAAACACAGTAACAATTTCCTGGCAGTGTGAGTGCAATGTGTGATATAAAAGCTTGTAGGCTACTCTTGAAATATTTTTTTTCAGTTTGATACACAAAGTTAGCTAGACAAAAACATCTAGTACATTAACCGTTCAGTATCAATGAAGGACTGGGCCGAGATTGAAATGTGGACATGAGAGATATTTCCATGGTCCACTGCCATAGTGACAAAACATCGAAACATTTTGACCAACAGTGCTCACACATCGCCAAAGGGACTTTGCATTTTGGGGGCACTGAATATTTATACGAGAAAAGGATTTTGTTTTGACACAAGTTAATTGTTTTGGGAGAGATATGACCTTTTGCAGCTGAGCTATGGTGTTGTCCTGAACCATCCAAGCTTTTTGGCAAATGCATCTAGAGCTTTGAGAATGTCCTTTGTGTTAAAAAATAAAAGAGCCAAAGCAATTGAGAAAAGCTGTAATGTTCATTGTAGGAAACGTCAGTGTACTACTACTCACCAGAACTCACAGGTGCCTCTCCTTTCTAAAGTGACTAAGAGCCTAATCTAGTACTGAAGGCAAAGTGAAGAATAGCAGTCTAAAAATACAATAGGTAATAATTAAGAGGCAGGATCGTGGTAGTACTTAAAGAGGTGAGTTTTGAGCCTGCGGCGAAAGATGGGCAGCGACTCTGCTGTCCTGACGTCAGTGGGCAGGTCATTCCACCACTGCGGGGCCAGGACAGAGGAGAGCAGTGACCGTGTCGATCGACCGCAGGGGCCTTGGAGTGACGGGGCGATGATAGATAGATAGATAGATAGATAGATAGATAGATAGATAGATAGATAGATAGATAGATAGATAGATAGATAGATAGATAGATAGATGGATAGATGGATAGATAGATAGATAGATAGATAGATAGATAGATAGATAGATAGATAGATAGATAGATAGATGGACGGACGGACGGACGGATGGATGGATACTTTATTGATCCTCCTAGGGGGAAATTTGTCTCAAGGTAGCAGAGCGTTGGGAGGGGGTGTAGGGTTTCACCATGGCGTGCAGGTAGGAAGAAGCTGTTCCTTTCATTGCCTTGTAGGCTAGTACCAGAGTTTTAAACTGGATGCGAGCCGCTACAGGGCGCCAGTATAGAGAATGGAGAAGGGAAGTTGTGTGGGAGAACTTGGGGTGATTGAACACCAGGCGAGCAGCAGCCTTCTGGACAAGTTCCAGGGGTTTTATGGCTGACGCCGGGGCCCCAGCGAGGATGGAGTTGCAGTCGTCCAGGCGGGAGATGACCAGGGCCTGGATGAGCTAGCTTGGATGTACTAGTACTCGCTCTCTCTGTCTATCTGTCTCTCTCCATCTCTCTCTCTCTCTCTCTCTCTCTCTCTCACTCTCTCTCTCTTTCTCTCTTTCTCTCTCTCTCTCTTTCTCTCTCTCTCTTTCTCTCTCTCTCTCTCTCTCACAAATTCAAATAAGCTGTATTGGCATGACAGGGGAAAAACCTACAGTATGTTGCCAAAGCAGTACCGATACAAATGATGAATATTGACAAATAATAGGAAATTAATAAAATAATATACAAATTTCAACAATACAATCAAAACCATCTGACAACAATTCAATGTATAATATATGGGGAGCTGGTAATATATTTTACAGATGTAGTCACTCAAATGTTTGCTACAAAATTTCTTTCCATTTTTGCAGGTAATACTGCACATTGAGTTTTCTCTCATATGTCCATTTCTGAGGATCAGGATTATGAATAAACTCAGGATAAATATTATTTATTTTATCAAAGAAAATTAATACCTTCACACTAGACTTTCCTGTATATATATGCATGAATATCTGCAACTCCTATATTAATATAATTTATTTGTATTTATTTTATTTATTTTATTATTGGATGTGGATTTAGTATGCACAAATATTTGTTGGACTTTGTTTTCAGCCCTTCACTGCTACAAAGTTATTAAATGCATGAGGCTAAAGAGCCGAGATAAAAAATAATCTTCCCTCACCCCATCTTTCAACATCTTGCAAATTGTAGCCTATATAACCTAATTTATCTTGTGTGCCAAGTCGAGTGGATGTAGTGCATACATGGTTGGCGTTAGATTAGAATGACGACGTCTGAGGCTGAGACGTCTCCTAAGAATGAAGAGCGCAATCACAAAGAGTAGGGAGCTCGGTGCTCTCTTGATGCCACTTTTCTCAGAGGATTCGGCGATGCAGGTGCGATCCGCCTTCTTCTGGCAGCATCAGCAGTCTGTTTAGGATGCAGTCTGTTTAGGATGCGGTCAGCGCTGGATTCGAATCTCAGCGTCTGATGCTACGGACGGAAGGAGCACACCGGCCATTCTCTGCTGGGGGTAACCTGCGAGTGAGCGGGCATGGCAGGCGCCAAGCTCACGCCGTCTCCATCGGAGATAGACCCAGACGTCAAAACCGAGGCTCGGAAAAGTCCCGCAGAGCCGACCTGGCTCAACCCTGCGATGCCGATACGGACCACCGGCTCCTTCGGGAGCGATGCCGGCCAGAGGTACCGCGGGGACCCGCACGAGCCTGCATGTGTCTCGGCTCAGTTAGATAATAAGAAACCTGCAACATCTCGACATGCCAGATGGCGGGATGGCGCGGGAAATTACAGCCACATTTTTAAACAATATTGATCATCTTTGGTAAAAAATAATAAAAAATAATAATAATTTTAAAAAAAGATCAGTAGGCTAGGCAACAATCTTATAGGACATATGCCTTTACCGATTTCGTTTTTTTTCTCCATGGAACATAGCCTATGGCCAGGTAGCAAGGTGATCATGTTGACAGATTGTATGCGCGTTCAATGACGCTGATTCATGTGAGATAGTGGAAGCCGATATCGAGCAGCGCGCATCGCAGCGTGAATTGGCTCAGACATGCTCCGTCCCGTCCTGTTAATGTCAACCAGTCTTCTCTGAGTCGTTTACGGGTGCAGTGTTCAACGACAGCCTGTCATTTAAAGGATGCTGCAACGTAGTAGTATCCACATAGAGACAGACAGACAGACAGACAGACAGACAGACTGACTGACTGACTGACTGACTGACTGACTGACTGACTGACTGACTGACTGACTGACAAGTATATAGATAGATAGATAGATAGATAGATAGATAGATAGATAGATAGATAGATAGATAGATAGATAGATAGATAGATAGATATGCTGGCCTACTTTGTTGTAACCTACAAGTGTAGCATTTTAGTCTGGTACATTTCCTTTAATGGCTGAAACGAAGGACATATTAAATGCACATTGCATTGTTTACTTTGTCATGGGGGCTTTTTATATGCCCATCTGTTTGAGTTTGACTCTTTCCAATGCAAACTACAGGCGATTATGTGCACAGAGCAACGCAGCGTCCACCTGCCGCAAACACACAGCTCATTTGGTAATCAAAGGAGACGCTGCCTTGTGAATTGGGCTGAGAGGAACGTGCCTGGCCCTCCAGCCTGTCAATCTGCTGTTTTGATTGGCGCAGCAGGCACAAACCACACCCCCATCTCCCATTCTCACCCTCGGCATTTCACCACGTTAACTGAACGCTGTTTGCGTCTGTCTGCAATGGTATAGCCACATTTGGGAAAAGCCTACGTGTTCAATCAAACTGTTACATAGATTGAATGCATTTGCCTGTAATTATTAGTGTGTGTCAGTCAGTGAGGTTTGGTTGTGCATCTTTCATCAATGTTGTTTTCAATGTTCCTAGATTTCCAGGGTATATCTATTAATATGCAGGGATTCTATGAAAGCTATAGTAAAATGGAATCATAGCTTCCTATCTACCTTCAACCTTTCCTCTCCCCTAATCCTCTATCTTCATCCTCATCCTTCATCTACTCACCTCAGCTTCTACCCTCATCCTCTCACCTCATCCTCTCACCTCATCCTCTTCCCTCGCCCTCTCTCCTCATCGTCTCCCCCCAGCCTCCCATCCTCTTGTCAGCCTCTTTGTTCAGCCTCTCCCCTCTCAGCCTGTACCCCAGCCTCTGCCCTCATCCTCTCCTCATCCTCTCCCCTCACCCTCTCCCCTTATCCTCTCCCCCAGCCTCTTCCCTCAGCCTCTCCCCTCTCAGCCGCTACCCCAGCCTCTCCCCTCATCCTCTCCTCAGCCTCTACCTCATCCCCTCCCCTCATCCTCTCCTCAACCTCTACCTCAGCCTCTACCTCATCCTCTCCCCTCATCCTCTCCTCAGCCTCTACCTCAGCCTCTACTTCATCTTCTACCTCAGCCTCTACCTCATCCTCTCCTCAGCCTCTACCTCAGCCTCTACCTCATCCTCTACCTCAGCCTCTACCTCATCCTCTACCTCATCCTCTACCTCAGCCTCTACTTAATCCTCTACCTCAGCCTCTACCTCATCCTCTCCTCTCATCCTCTCCTCAGCCTCTACCTCAGCCTCTATCTCACCGCTGTACATCAGCCTCTCTTTGAACTACATTAGTATAATTCCCCATTAATAATAGAGTCTGAACACGGCTTTACGCTGCTGCACCAAGTCACATTTATCCAAGTCATAAACCAAGCAGTGTACTGTACTGTACCTGCACGGCTGCTATCCCCTCCCCCACACCACTGCAATCCCGTGTATTTTATCTCTGTATGTTTTGATATTTTATATTACTGTATATCAGCGATATACAGGGTCCTAACACGCTGTATACTAAATATGTTTTCAGAGTTCTGATACTGGCCGGAGATTACATAAATCCAATTTGGATGTTCCCAAATATACAGACCCTTTTCACCCAATGTAGAGAGCCGCTGTCCGCCTTGGGCTGGAGGACAGAGATAACTGGATATTGTAGTTCAAAGAGAGAGAGAGAGTTCCTTCATCATCACAGCTACGAGGAACAAGATGGTGGTTTGAAGATGATGATGATGGCCAACTCCTAAGTGACTGTGGGCCCAGCTTTGCATATTAATAAAAGGCTGTGAGTCATGAGCAGGGATGAGCACGCAGCATGTGCAGTATCAACACTCAGCCAATGCCTGATTTCTAGCCCTGATATCCAAAGATATATTGCTATAATGTATGCATTGTATCCTTTGCATAACCACAGTCATATACAACCATGATATCTGTATGATAAAGTATGTTATTATAACACAGTCCTTGTTCAGACAGGAAGTGTGTCAGAGTGAGACGGTGTAGCAGTCAGGAGGATGAACAGGGAGGTTTTAATATGTATCATCTGATTGATTTATCTGATGATAAAGTATCATCTGATTTGATTTGGTCAGAGAGACTGTAGCTGTCAGGGGGATGGATGGAGATTGAGAACATCAACACTCCATCCAGCAACCTTCCACTGGTCAGTCCGTACTACATTATTTAAGCCACTGAGAAGCTCCAGGTGGGTGGAGCCTCCAGACCATAGCTACAGTACGGATGGACTGACTCAGATATCGGTTAGATTTCTATCAAAACAGAATCCTGTCTGTGCAGCCTGCTGGCTTGCCCTGTGTTTGTCCTTGGGAGCTGAGTGATCTTGGCTAGAGAGACTGTAGTCAAGCCAAGGCCGGGGGAATTGATCACAGAAGACACGGCTTGTCGTATGAAGTGTTGGTATGTAGTTACAGTAGCATGTATGTGATTATATGGTGTGTGTCAACTTTATTTAAAGTCAATTTTATTTATATAGCACTGTTCATACAAGCAAATATAGCACACAGTGCTTTACAGAATAAATAAAAACATTTAAAATCGCAGATAAAAAATTTAACAGGACAGATCATACATGGTAAAAGAGAATAGAAAGTAAGAAACAAAAAAGTGAGTGTACATTTATTGTATTTTATTTATTTTATTAAAAAAATAAAATTAAAATAAAACAGGTATATCTAAATTATTAAAATTCATGTAGGACAGTCTGTAGGATATAGTCTGTAAAGCATTTTAGTTTAGGTACTGTACAGTATGTTCTAACCGAATGATTCTAACAGGCAGAATAGTCTACTCTGTGAGATGCTTGTTGGGATTCAGGCTTGTGACTGTGTGAGCTACAATAGGATCCTGTTACTGCATTAGAAAAAGATGGATGAGTTCCCTGAAGCCCCCCAGCTTAACCATCGGAGGTCTTTGGGCCTCCTCAGCTTGTGGAACCACATACCAGGTAACTCACGCTTACTCAGCATTTCCCTGAACCCTCCACGGGCCCAAACTGCTTTTATCCATTTCAACTCCTCTCTCCAACCTGCCCACTCTCTGTCCTCGGGACACACTCAAACACTTCCTGTTGTTCAGACGGTACAGTCCGTCTCTCTGACACGGCCATGATAACAATGACAAGGATAGTAAAGACACTCTGTTCATGAAGCCGTGAAAAGCATTGGACTCTAAGCATGTACGTTAATTCAAAGGCATGGTGAAATCTATAGAAACTGATTCAATGATACTTGTAATTGTTTTAATTGAAATTGGATTATATGGCTTCCCTGGCGCTTTTGAGCTGATCTATTATTTTTAATATGTGTATTATAATCTTAATATATTCTTGGCCAGGTCGCTCTTGAAAAATAGATTTTAATCTCAATGCATCTAAATGAAATAAAAGTTAATGAAACATGATAGATGCTTGATAGGAGGGTCTGGAAGCTCTGTCTTCTTTATTGTTATTTGGCAGACAGGCCGAGCCCCACAAGATGATAAGATAAATCTACTGAGCGCAATGTTCTTTGTCCTTGGTGACAGCAGGATGATGTATATATTCTCTTTCAACTCACATACTGTAGGACTAATTGCTTTTATTTTGCCCTCTTCTTCTTTGCCCCCATTTTTTTCGTGCGGTGCTAGGCTACCACTGGTTCACCGCGTTGCTCGTCAGTGTCACTTCCACCCTCTCTTGCCCACACTGGGTTCGATCTTGGGTCCTCTGACTTACGAACACACGTGACCACCTCTTATAAACACCGCTTTAGCCCAGCTACGCCACCTAAGAGCTATTCGATGGTGCGAGTGGGCGGTATTTTTACAGAGGAGTGAGTTTAACCAGTTCAACACGGTTACACTAGGCTGTTTGGTAGAATAGAGTAGAGTAGAACAATAAAGTAGAAACTCTATTTGTAGTTTGTGCTAGTTAATTTATCTATTGCTCGTCTGCTCAGAACAATTAGGAGTTTGTTGCATGTGACCATCTAATAATAATAATAATAATAATAATAATAATAATAAATAAACTTCATTTGTATAGCACCTATCATACAAATAAATGCAGCTCAAAGGGTTTCACAACAGAGAGTGTACATGCATGGAGTGCTTCACATAAAAATAGACATAAAATAAACAAAAAAAACATGAAAATAAGATGGAAGATAAAACACAATAAAAAATATATCAAGTAATAAGAAATCAAGTAAAATACAGTGTAAAAATTACAATTTAATGAAATATTGTATTGTAAAAAAGAAAGAAAAGTGCAGTAGCCCTCAAGTGCAAAAAGGAGCTAATTAAAAGCTTAAGTGAAGAGATACGTTTTTAGCTTTCTTTTAAAACTAATTAGCAAGCTGGCTTCCCTGATCTATAGGTATTGTGTTCCATAGCTTTGGGCCATAATTGACAAAGGCTGCACCTCCGATCTTCTTTCAACTGTTGCTGGGAAACCTCTAATAAGCCAGCAGTGGATTATCACAGTGTTCTTGAAGTCACGTAATTGACAAGGAAGTTAGCAATGTGTAGCTTGGTCCTTGCCCATTAAGGGCTTTGTATATAGGAGGAGGACTAAATGTTACTGGAAGCCAATGCAGAGCAGCTAAGACTGGACTAATGTGCTCTCTCCTCTTGGTTTTTGTTAATAGTCGGGCTGCAGAGTTTTGAATGACTGAAGTCTCAGTGTTTTTTGGGGAGAGGCCAGTGAAGAGTGCATTACAGTAATCGAGTTGGCTTGAAATAAAAGCATGAATCATTTTTTCTGCATCCGTTTGATTTATAAATGGCCGTACTTTAGCTATGTTTCTAAGATGGAAAAGTGAGGTTTTCGTCATATTTTTAGTATGAGACTTGAAGCTTAGATCTGAATCTAGGATAACACCAAGACTTGTCCAAACTAATCCAGGATGTTAGTTTCCTCAGATTTTTAAACAGCATTTCTCTTTTGTTTTAGGCCTGATCAGGATTTCAGTTTTGTCCTTGTTTAGCTTTAAGAAGTTATTGCTCATCCATTTATTAATTGCTAGAAGACAGGTAGTAATGGAGTTTAAACAGGTCTTTCCATTGAGCTCTCTGTAAGCGCTTCTGGTGGTGAATGATGTAATGTTTCTCATCGTTAAGATGGTGGAGAGGAAGCTCTTTCTTGTGAAGTGTGGCTCCTGTGCTCTGCAGTGTGCCAAGATTCCACTATCTGAAGGATTAAAAAATTGTATTTGGCAGTTGAAGAAGTTGTTTCGACTCCCATAAGTGATTGAGGCACAGAGGTCGTTCAAGTCTAGTTGATAGATGATGTTTCTCTTTTTCTATTTGCTCAAACCGGTGCAGAAGCCTAGCCACATCCTGAGCATGATATAGATACATCATGAAGGCACATGCAGTGTCTTGAGCGAGGTATTGTGCAGCTGCAGCACTGCTGAGACACAACCTAACCACATCCAGAGGGTATGATACCTCACATACTTCACATCTACTGTTATGGCTGTTACACCAGACTCTGTGCTACACCAGACTCTGTGTTACACCAGACTCTGTGTTACACCAGACTCTGTCAGTTCAGACTCTGTGTTACACCAGACTCTGTGTTACACCACACCCTGTGTTACACCAGACTCTGTGTTACACCAGACTCTATCAGTTCAGACTCTGTGTTAAACCAGACACTGTGCTACACCAGACTCTGTCAGTTCAACGCAATTATCACGAGCGCTCTCTCTAGTGCCGACTCTTGTTCATCACAAACAGTACAGCACCACCATGACCCTTTTGTCGTCAACATGACTCTTTTATGTTACCCAGCGTAATCAGTGTCTCTGCTCCCCAACGCCATCCCAGTCCTCCCCTGTCATCTGCAGAACGATTCACTCACCAGCCTCCTCATCTCAGACACCATCTGATAAACACCCAGCAGGCGGCTGCTCTCAGATCTCCTGTGGTTTGCATTAAGAATACTTGGCTGCCTTCCCTACCCAGTCCTGCCCTGTTCTACCCCATCTTACCCTGTTATTTCCTGTCCTACCTCACCCTAACCTTGTGTCTGTGTCCCCGTGTCTCTGTCTGTGTCCCTCGGTCTGTGTGTGTGTGTGTTTCTGTGGGTCTCCCTTTCTGTATCCCTGCCTCTGTGTCCCTGTCTCTGTGTCTCTATGTCCTTGTCTGTGTCCTTGTCTCTGTGTCTCTGCCTCTGTGTTCCTGTGCTGTGGCAGGTACCTGGAGGAGTACAGTATGGACTCTACCAATGCCCAGTAAGTCCCTGCAACATCATGCTCTAGCATGGCATGGCATGTGTTCTCAGAGGACTGTACTATACTGCTGTACTACACTGGACTCAGTGGGTAAAATTCTGAATTAGAATCAGATTTATTCAACCAGGTAGGTTTTCACACATATAATACAAGGACTTTGCTTTGGACTATAATTATACTACTATGTGCATAAAAATAAATACACAACAAATCGAGGTGCAAGGAGAAGACAGGAGGGTGCAAAGTGCAAGAGTGAGGCAGCAAATACAATATGACCCTATGTGCAATACAATCCTACAGTATATACAATACAAGCCTATATACAATGCAATCCTATATACAATACAATCCTATATACAATACAATCCTATATACAATGCAATCCCATATACAATACAATCATATATACAATACAATATACAATTCAATATACAATGTATATACAATACAATCCTATATACAATCTTATATACCATACCATACCATACCATTTTATTTATAGAGCACATTTAAAAACAAAAAAGTTGACCAAAGTGCTGTACAAGTCAAACAACAATAACACACAAAGAACACATAGTAAAACATACGCAGTATGTCACATGAAAAAGGACAAGTCTCTTAGGCCATGTCAGGAAAACGCCAAAGAATATAAGTGAGTTTTGAGGCGTGATTTAAACACCTGCAGAGTGGGGGCCTGTCTAACATGCAGGGGTAGCTCGTTCCAGAGCTTAGGGGCGGCCACTGCGAAAGCCCGATCCCCCCTGAGCTTCAGCCTGGATTTGGGGACAACCAGGAGAAGCTGATCAGAGGACCTGAGGGACCTTGAAGGAGCATAGGGTTCCAGCAGTTCTGAGAGGTAGATGGGTGCCAAGCCATTTAGGCACTTAAAAGTAAACAGCAAGATTTTAAAATCAATCCTAAAATGCACAGGAAGCCAGTGGAGCGAAGCCAGTACCGGGGTAATGTGCTCTTGCTTACGTATATACAATACAATGTTATATATAATACAATCCTATATACAGTACATTACAATCCTATATACAATACACTCTTATATACAATACGATCAAAAGTGATGTACAAAATAATGCTTCAGAGTCAGTGGGGGACGCGGGCATTGTTGATGAGGCCGGCTGCAGTCGAGGAGAAACAGCTTTTGTGGTGAGAGGTCTTGGTCGTAATGGACCGCAGCCTCCTGCCGGAGGGGAGTGGTTCAAAGAGTTTGTGTCTGGGGTGGGAGGGGCCGGCCACGATCTTTCTTGCCCCCTTCAGGGCCCTGGAGGCATGCAAGAAAAGAGATTTTAATCTCAATGGGTCTAAATCTGCTTAAATGAAGGTTATTGAATGAAGATCCTGGAGGGATGGCATGTTGCAGCCAATCAGCCTCTCAGCAGAGCAGATGACATGCTGCAGTCTGGCCTTGTCCTTGGCTGTGGTAGCAGCATACCAGATGACGAGGATAGACTCAGTGATGGGGGTAGTGTACCATCATTGGCGTTGGCAGCTTGAACTTCTTCAGCTGCCTCAGGAAGTACATCCCCTGTTTTCCCTTCTTGAGGTCCTGAGAGACGATGGTGCCCAAGAAGCGGAAGGACTCCACAAAGTTGACTGGGGAGTCACCCAGGGTGATGGGGGGTGGGGATGGGTTCTTCCTGTCCACAACCATCTTCACTGTCTTTGAAGCGTTGAGCTCCAGGTCAGAGCTACTTTAAAGTGTGAGTTTACCAGCTACTCGCTACCACTACCTCGGACTCACTCCACAAGGGTTCATGAAGACTTTCACTCGGTTATATATGCAAGGCACCTCACTCTGGCCATTAAGAGATTATATTGATAAAGCAATTATATTGATAATGAGATAATGTTAAATCCAAAGACAGTACAGACTCAGTACGACAAAGGAATGGGAGACAGTGGGAGAGTCACTCAGCTGTGTTGCTCTAATCCCACATCGATTGAGGAGATTGACTTTTATATTTAATCTGGACCCATCTATACTCCTCTACACCACAGGGTCTGGTTGGAGGAAGGTGGAGGGACATTTCAAATCTAACATTCAGCCCAATGTTTGTGATGTGGTAGCATTAGAAAGAACAGGATGGCCACATACTGTCCTGTACCGCCAAGTGCCAATGGGATTATCTTTAGAGGTTGACCGATCCAACGGTTTGCCGATTAATCGGTGGCGATCGGACGTTTTTTTAAACTATCCTCATCAGTGGAACTGGGCTCCGATAGCTGTACCATCACTCGAATAAAGTTTTGCAGTCAATCAATGGAATCGACCACCAAGGCGCAGACCCCCAAATGGACAACAGCTGGAGAACAAAATCTGAACTAACAGGGCTGGAGGCAGCAAATGCTTCCGCTTTGGACTGCTTCCCATAACGTCCGAACGTCAGACCAGAAGCTGGAAGCATCCCCCTGCAGTGCAAGCCGTGTGTTACGTTACGCACGCCGCTCTGAGAGGTTATTAGAGAGAAATATTCATGCCCCTTTGACAACAAAGCCTTTCCACTGACCTACTATTCGACAATATTATATAGTATTATTTGGCTTGCTAATCTCCCTGCCCAGTGGGCCCGGACACAGAAATAAAGCCTTTCTCATTACTGAACTCAAACTATGCTGCATGTTACTCTCTGAAACATGGCTTGATGGGGCTGCTGTCCTCCTCGAAGCCTCTCAGACAGACGACGGCTTTTCCCTCCAGTAGAACAGGGAGAAAGGGTGGGGGGATAGCTTCTGTACTCAGTAATGCTCTAAACTGCAAAGACATCACGTTTGAGGACTGTGACTCTTTAGGGCGTCATGCTACACTGTTTAAATCTCCGCCAACTGTTCTCGTTAAAACCCTCTATATTCCCCAAAGCCCTGTCCCACTTTCTCTGATCTTTCAGAACCTCTCTCTATTGTCCTTGAGAACTATGGTTATAAAACATATAATATTTTAGTTCTGGGTGATTTTAATATTCATATTGATGTTCGGTCTAACACCAAAACAGTTGAACTTATTCAAGCCAACATGTTACTGGGCTCACCCATAACTGCAGCCATACAGGTACCTTGAATTTGGTGATCTCCAAGGGGCTTTCTGTTGAAGTTACCTCTACTATTGATATGGCCTTGTCCAATCACTACTGTATTTTTTCAGAGAGAAAATCAAAATTGCACGTCCACTATGATATCCTTAAAGAGAGACTTTCTAAATGCTATAATAAATGCTAGACAGGCTCATTTCTCCAACAAGGAGTTTGCAACATATGTCAGGGAAAAGATTACAACCATTAGGATGGGTATTACTCAACACCCTTGCTCAGGGGCTGTGCTAACGGCCGCCAGGTGGCCGGCCTGGCCCACAGTAAACGCCCCCCCCCCCCCCCCACACCGTCGACAAATCGTGCGTCAATACAATTTGCCTGTTAGCACAAAATGAAAACATTATTATAAATAATAAGGCGGCTGGGTCAGCAAAGGCATCCTGTTCTCCTTTTCTCTGGTTGTCAAATACATTCTCAAGAAAGTAATGTCTCAACTTAAGCCTTCTATACCTACCTCCTCAACGTTTTTCAAAAATGTTTTTAACTGCATATCTTAATAAAGTGCAAGCTATTGTTAATCACTCATTGCTCACGGGCACTTTCCCCATTGCTCTTCAAAGTGAAACATTATTTTGATTCTTCAGGCCAATCTCTTTTGTTGTTAAGCAAGATTAAGGCAAGACAAAGGCCGAAAGGTCTGTGTCACCCTTGGTTACCAAAAGTCTTAAGATGGTGGATATAACAAGCAGTGTTCCACAAGGTTAAATTCTGGGCCCTGTACGGTTTATTTTATACATGTTACCCCCAAGGCAGCATCATTAGGAAACCTTGTATTGATTTTCACTGCTACTGTATGCAGATGATACTCAACTGTACATCTCTATGTAACCCAAGGATTTTAGCCCCACCACAAAACATGTAAACTGTATGATAGATACAGCATGAATATTCGGATGCATGGTACAGAACCTCCTTTAAATAAACCAGGACAAGACAGAGGTTTTCATAATTGGAGCATTTTAATTCACATTTTAATTCACAGTCATTAGCCGTGTTTCCATAAAATGTCAACCGAATTTTAAATAAACTTTTGAAAGTTCACTATTTTTTTTTTTTAAAGCTACAAAATGTGAATCTTGTGTTTCCATTAACTGTTTTGAGCAAATGAACTAGGCTACTGTATGTACAGTGTAATTTTGCCAAGAGGATGATGCATTTTAAGCTATGTCGCTATGTTAGTTGGAAGTAAACAGAGGCTAGAGGCAAACAAACAAACCAGGAAAGAACGTTTCTTTCGTGGATGAGGCAGAGGAATTGTTTGGTCTCCTTATCGGTCCACACGTATTGTTGCTATACATGTTTGTTTTCACCATGCATATCCGGGAAGACGCGGACAGCGGAAACAGCTAATCAGTCATGTGATTTGAATTTTCGCTGTCAGAGTTTATTCACCAAATCTGTTTCCATTTAGCATTAACTCTGACTCGCAAATGGCAAAAACCACCTAAAGCGAGCGTACAAACTTCTGCGAATTAGAGGAAGTTTTTTCAAATTTTGCCGTTTCCATAAAATGTGTAATGCGATATACTTCAAAATGCTCATGAAAAGGCTTTATGGAAAGACGGCTATTGAAGACTAAAACCCAGGTGAAAAATCTAGGTTTCATTTTAGATTCTGATCTTATTTCTGAAGGACATAGTAAGAATATGACCAAAACTGCATTTTACCACCTGAGGAACATAGCCAAGATGCACCCATTTCTCTCTCTAGTGGACACTGAGTAATGGATCCATGCTTTTATTACAAGCAGACTTGATTACTGCAATGCTACCATGTCTGACCTAAGAACGCAATTGGACAACTGCAAAACCTACAGAAAGCAGCAGCACGAGTACTGACCAAGACCAGACAGAGAACACACGTAACCCTAGTATTAAAGTCTTTGCACTGGCTACCTGTGAGTTTCAGAATTGATTTTTATTTGAATTAATGACTACACTGCGTATATGTCAGACATGCTTTTGAGATATGAGCCCTGTGGTCCTCTGGTACTGTGTTACTATCTGTACCAAGGCCCAGGACAAAGAAATATGGAGAGGCAGCGTTTAGTTGTTATGCCCCCAGCCTCTGGAACAGCCTGCCAGAGAGCTAGAGGTGTGGAGCTAGATAAGATCTGATCATATCTGCCTCTGAGGAGGATTGCAAATAAGCTAATTTCCCCAAAAGTTGGTGTGTTCCATTGAGCATTTCATTATACACACACACACACACACACACACACACACACACACACACACATATATATATACCATATATATATATATATATATATATAATTGAATCCTTCAATCTTTGCATGTGTGTGTTCATCTGTGTGCATCTGTGTATCTGTGTGTGATAGATAGATAGATAGATAGATAGATAGATAGATAGATAGATAGATAGATAGATAGATAGATAGATAGATAGATAGATAATAGTATTTTTATAGTTATTTATCCCCGAAGGGAACCCCACTTAAGTGTGTGCACTATGCTTAAGTGTGTGTGCTTGGGGGAGTGTGGCTACATATTTTTTTGTGTTTGTGGTCACCATGCCTGGAAGTCATGTCGTGCTTTCTGAGGTTCCTGCTCATGAGCGAGGAGATGCGTGGTATTCCTGGGGGAAGTTGTAAGTGCTGTGTTAAAAGCCTGTATGTTAGCATGATAGATTGTGTAGCCGTTGTGTCTCTCCACTCTGGAGGTGTGGCTCTCAGTGGGGATCCATAATGATTCTGAGTCTCTGCTGAGTGGTTCTCTGTGTTTTAATCAGATGAGTGATAATCACCCTGTCTGTCTGCTAAGTGATAATCACCCTGTCTGTGTGCTAAGCGATAATAACTCTGTCTGTCTGCTAAGCGATAATCACCCATCCTGTGAACTGTGGCACGTTGTCTGGCATGCTGGCGTTTCAGTATCAAAATCAGTTTTATCGCCAGGTTACACATACCTATCTGTCTGTCTGTCAACATACTGTACAGTACCAGGAATTTGTTCTGGTCAGTTTTCGCATCACTGATGAGTAGATAATATGACACAGTACATTCAGCTCATAATACGATACACAATATTGGATTCACGATATTGATACGATATATTACAGTATAGCAATAGATTTATTAACAAAACCAAACAAAAAAAATTGCATTTTATTCAAAAGACGCAAAGTACAAAATAATGCTGTTGTTTGCCCTATAGTTCCATTTTATTATGTTTTATAACTCGCCATATCAGGGCATAATTGATCTAATACTAACACTGATCTGCATTCTCTCATCTTCATCAGTGCTTTGTTTGAACAGACGAGGGGGCCAGTTAGTATAGGTGATAGTGGCTCATTTGCAGCCAGTCTTATATTAATAATAATAATAATAATAATGATAATAATAGGGCTGGGTATCGTCACTGATTTCCAGATTTGATTCAGATTCTTAAGGTCCTGATTTGATTGAATTTCCGATTTGATTTTATATGGATTCGGTAAGGGATATTTCATTTACAACACCAATTTATGACCACCATTGGAGGTTTGGTCCTGATGAAGAGCGAAGTCATTTTTCCGATTTTTTTATTTTTACAGATTATGAAAGTGCACACTTACAGCTCACAGGACATTTTTGATGACAACATATGACTGCTTAGTAATCCTAAAACTGTTGTTTGTTATATTGAGTGGGTTCTTTGCAACTTCAATTTTCCTAATATGAAAAAAAGGAAAATAAAATAAAAACTCCAGTGGCGGTAACATTTGGCTTGATATGAAATAGATGGTTCTCAGCAGGAAACCAGTGGCCTGTCCGCTCCGAGTAGGAAATGAGTCCTTACCCCAAGTGAAGGAGTTCAAGTATCCCGGGGTCTTGTTCACGAGTGAGGGAACCATGGAGAGGGAGTTTGGCCGGAGAATCGGAGCAGCTGGTGCGGTTCTGCAGTCGCTTTACCGCACTGTTGTGACGAAAAGAGAGCTGAGCCGAAAGGCAAAGCTCTCGATCTACCGGTCTATCTTCGTCCCCACCCTCACCTATGGTCATGAAGGATGGGTCATGACCGAAAGAACGAGATCACGGATACAAGCGGCCAAAATGAGTTTTCTCTGGAGGGTGGCTGGGGTCTCCCTGAGAGATCGGGTGAGAAGTTCAGTCATCCGGGAGAGACTCGGAGTAGAGCCGCTGCTCCTTTGCGTCGAAAGGAGACAGTTGAGGTGGTTCGGGCATCTAGTGAGGATGCCTCCTGGGCGCCTCCCTAGGGAGGTGTTCCAGGCGTGTCCAGCTGGGAGGAGGCCGCGGGGTAGACCCAGGACTAGGTGGCGGGACTACATCTCCGCACTGGCCTGTGAGCGGCTAAAGATTCCCCAGGCAGAGCTGGTTGATGCTGCTAGGGAAAGGGATGTCTGGGGCCCCCTGCTGGAGCTGCTGCCTCCGCGACCCGACCCCGGATAAGCGGATGAAGATGGATGGATGGATGAAATAGATTATCAGAGAACTAATGCTAACAAAATAAAGCTTCCCCACTTGCTCCAGCACGCATGCGCACAGCGCGCAGACTGGCTATTCTCCGTCTGTAGGCTACACTCGCGGCTCACATTCTCTAAGCTACGATCGGCTTCCATCATATTCTAAGTCAACTTCTATATCCTCAAAATCTGAGAAATATTCAGCCATATTGCACACAATATTCCAGGCACCAACAAGCCCATCGTAACGTAAAGAATGTGAGCCGTGAGTGTAGCCTACAGACGGAGAATAGCCAGTCTGCGCGCTGTGCGCATGTGTGCTGGAGCAAGTGTGGAAGCTTTATTTCGTTTCTAAAGATGTTTCTTAAGATCATATTACAGAGGCATGTGAAAACCACAACAAGCCCTCGCTCTATGGAAGCACAACTAGCGATTCATAAAAATAGATTGATGAAAACAACTGTTTCGCGGCAGAAAATACATTTTTTAGAAGCTGCATTCTCGGTGCCCCGTCCGCCGCCATTACATGGATATACTTGGCTCGCACTGGATTTTAAATTTCTTCTACAGGCCTCCGAATTACACCAAAGTTATCTCGGTGAGTCAAACGTCTTATAATATGCCGTAAATAAGGTCCAGGTTGTCGAAAGAAAGCATTCTCCTTTAAGCACGGGAATTTTTGACCTTTATTTGTAGCCTATAACTTTTTTTTCAACGATTTTATACCGTTTTCATCCAATTTGGTAGCCAATTGACCCTGACCTAGTGTGGAGGATTCGTCACACAACCCGGCTGGTCGGCAATGTGAAAGGGAGAGACAACTCCGTGACTCTCTCAGCTCGCAACCGTAATTCCGACATCAGGCAGGGTTGCTGTTGTGTGACGAACTCTAAAACCAAGATTAATCTAACCACGATCGGGGAGCGGTGGACCAATAGGCCACTCCCTCTTGGATCCGACCCTACTCAGATCTGGCGAGACCAGCGGTTCCCGGTGGGCAGCTGCACCGGAACACAATGCATTAGACCGCTACACCAGCACAGACACCTATAACAGGGAACTTAAATGTAGCCTAGTTGGGGGAAAAACATAAAATGCAATTCTAGATCTTGCAGCATGATCTTGGTTAAAACACCCCGATTTAATGAAAATTCTGTTGAGTTTCAACCCTGTACTGTGCATTCATCCATCACATGTGTAGTGCATTCTTCCATCACATGCTCAGCTAATTCCTAGTGTAACAGGATTAATATTGTTCCACTAGATTTTCTTATTGTATAACTTTAATAATTATTATTTTCCTTGGGTTTCTGCTCGCCTTTTATTTTAATTGGTTGATTTATTATACACAGGGCTGGGGATTGGTTTTGGGGTATCTGGGGGCGTGACCTTGTGTGGTTAACTGTCTGCGCATCTATATTTCCTTCCCTTTTGCGGAGTATATGGGTGCAACAAGGTCAGTGCTGTCGGTCTGTCTAAGCTAATCTTGTGACAGTACTTAGTCTGCTGTTATAGTGTATGTAACCCCCCCCCCCTAGAGATTTGAAGTATTTCATATTGAGTGAGTTATATGTTCGACTTGAGGTCACTTTTATTTCATATAATATAAAAAGAATGTTTCCCCGTTTCCATGACCGCAGGGTTAGCCAACGAGCAACGAACTATTGCCAGAGGCTAATGTGTTCTCGTGCCCTGTCTACATGTCCATGCAGATGTCCATGCAGGAACAGTCTACAATAAAAAGATATTTGAATGCACGTCGTCCTCCAGTGTGCTCCATAAACACAACGCAGATTGAGCCTGGCTCCTGCACACTAAGAGGGAGGAATCCATTAAAGTTCTACTCACAAATAGATTAAGCAAAACATGTAATTTTTAGCTTTTTTATTAGAAAATGTACCTGCATGTCTGCTTATGACAAAACAAAATTTTTATATTTATGTCTGTTTATGACAAGGTAGATACAGTTGGTATAAATAACCCCAAAATTCCCGGTTTAATTCCTGTTAATTCCCATGGAAAGTTTCCAACTTTGAATATTCCCGGAATTTTGCAACCCTAGTCCAGCCTCCTGCCAGAGGGGAGTGGTTCAAAGAGATTGTGACCAGGATGGGAGGGGTCGGCCACTAGCCCGCTTCAGGGCCCTGGAGGCATGCAGGGCCTGGTGGGATGGCAGATTGCAGCCGATCACCCTCTCAGTGGATCGCTTTCATGATTGTATTATCATGAGCGTTCATGTCAATGAAGGATCAAAGATGTATTATAACACCACAAGTAGACGAATCGATACGCATCACGATACATTTTGATACAATACATCATTGAAAATGTTATAATGACACCCAGGTGGTGAAGTAAGTAGGATTATGAACAATCTCTACTGCCCTCTTGCTGGTGTGCAATGGTGTTGAATGGTCTAAATCTCATGCTATGAATGGACACGTCACGTTATTTGTTAGTTTTTGTCTCACTGAAATGAATGATGTAATGTTTCTAAATTGTAAGAGTGGTGGCAGTTGGTGATTTGAAAATATCCCTTTTCACATGAACGGCAGAATGTTCAGAGCTCCACTCTAGCGACAGTTGGTCATTTCAAATTCAAACCCGTTTTCTACCTTGTCACTACTCTTACAGTTTGTAAACTACATAGATATTATATCTGGAAATGTTTGTGTGGTTTCCAGGATTCCCACGGTGCAAATATGACACATACACGTGTCACGTATAAAAGCAGCTGCACCGCTTAAAAATACAGTTGAAAATACAACTCCATCCCCGCTCCCTAGGGCGGAGGGAATGTAAGGACATTTTAAATCAATTTAATACATGAATAATGTATTGATGATTGAATTCTGTCCTTCATGTATATATCTATATCTCTTCCCCATCTAGTTCTGTATATTTTCCTTGTGCTCAAAATATTGGAATATCGATACAGTACTGCAGAAGAAAATATTGTGA
>NC_140239.1:9297263-9344763 GCF_949987555.1 Borostomias antarcticus | reverse complement strand
TATTGATGGAGAAATGTCCCCAGCTTCCCCCCTTAATTCTACGCCCATGCCTGCTGGTCTGGTCTGTTAGCCCTGTTGGTCTGGTCTGGTCTGTTAGCCCTGTTGGTCTGTTAAAGTAGCCCTTTTGGTCTGGTCTGTTAAAGTAGCCCTGTTGGTCTGGTCTGTTAAAGTAGCCCTGTTGGTCTGGTCTGGTCTGTTAGCCCTGTTTGTCTGGTCTGGTCTGTTAAAGTAGCCCTGTTGGTCTGGTCTGGTCTGTTAAAGTAGCCCTGTTGGTCTGGTCTGGTCTGTTAAAGTAGCCCTGTTGGTCTGGTCTGTTATCTCTGCAGCATCAGGGATGTTTGATGTTCACTTACAGCTTCCATTACGTCATTCAATCCAGCATGAAATTTTAATCTTCTTGCAAGCAGTGGTTTGTGTGTGTGTGTGTGTGTGTGTGTGTGTGTGTGTGTGTGTGTGTGTGTGTGTGTTTGTTTGTGTGTGCGTTCATGCGAATCCATGTTGGTCTACACAACACCAAGAAGTGAGGTGTCTCTATGGTTACAAACATTAAAATGTTGCTGCCAATGAAATGATGCATGATATTGATGTTGTGATGTTTTGTTTTGTTTTTGTTTCCCTTTATTTTACCAGGGGAGCCCATTCAGACCAAGGTCTCATTTCCAATGGTGCCCTGGTTACACCAATACATCATACACAATATAAAAAACAATATAAAATCACATTCATACATTTTACACATTTAAATACATGACGACATTATACAAGGCACATACAGATCTCAACCCCATTTTACTGAATGTTTAAAAATGTCCAATGTGACTAAGGCATCCAATTTAAATTCCTCCTATTCCACGCTGTAGGAGCACCATAACCAAAAGCAATCTCTCCTTCGGTTTTGACTCTAGATAAGCCCCTAGTTCCTGGAGCACCAATCAGATTCAATCCCCTGACACTGTTTTGCAAGGGAAGTGGTGAAAAAAAAGCTTTGCACCACCCAAGACTGATTGATTTAAAGAAATAAAATGTTTCCCCCGATCCCAGAATGATAATGGGTTGCAGCCAGACCTTTCTCGGGCACTGGCACAGTGCCAAAAGGAAGTGTGGACTTCTGTCTGGTCTGGCTATATGTGGAACTAGTTGTGTGTGAAGGTTCTCGCTGGCCAGACAGGAAGAGGACTGGGAGGGCGGGGCTTGAGTACAGACTGTGTCCAGATATGTGTGTGAAGAGCCTGCTACCCACACTCACGTCTGTCTGGCTCTGCCAGATAAGGATGACGTCAACATGCTGCATGCCCTTTTATCTAAATATGTGTGTGTGTTTGTGTGTGTGTGAGAGAGAGAGAGAGAATATGTCCACCAGTTCGGTGCTGCACGCATGTACTGTAAGGAAATGTTTCCTGCCTCAGGGGTCTCTCTCTCTCTCTCTCTCTCTCTCTATCTATCTCTCTCACCTCCCCCTAGAAAAAACTCCAATAATTGTCCACCTCTCCCTCTTGCCCCTCCTCTCCACTCCGCCTCTCCTCTCCACCTCTCCCCTCTCCTGTCCGCCTCTCCCCTCTCCTCTCCTCCCGTCTCCTTCTCCTCTCCTCTCCCCTCTCCTGTCCCCCTCTCCTCCTCTCCTCCTCCTCTCCTCCTCTCCCTCTCTCCTCTTCTCCTCCTCTCCTCTCGATCCATTATAAAACGGGTAGTTCAAACCAAATAATGATTGGTTCGTAGTCGTGGTTCTCTGTACCATATACTACGGCTATGATGTCTCATTTCTTTGCTCAATTCAGTATCACTGTGTCTGACAGTCTTCGAGTCGGGCTGAACAACGCCCCTTAGCTATGATTTAATAACCATATACCATGGCCTTAGCTGTGATGTAATAACCCATATACCACAGCCTTAGCTGTGCTGTAATAACCATATACCACGGCCCTAGCTGTGATGTAATAACCATATACCACGGCCTTAGCTGTGATGTAATAACCATATACCACGGCCTTAGCTGTGATGTAATAACCATATACCATGGCCTTAGCTGTGCTGTAATAACCATATACAATGGCCTTAGCTGTGATGTAATAACCATATACCACGGCCTTAGTTGTGATGTAATAACCATATACCACGGCCTTAACTGTGATGTAATAACCATATACCATGGCCTTAGCTGTGATGTAATAACCATATACCATGGCCTTAGCTGTGATGTAATAACCATATACCATGGCCAGTCGTCAGTGTCACAGTTCTATTTCCCAGCTCTGCTGTAGACATATTCAAACTGTGCACTGGTGCAAGTTTCTTTGGAAACTTTGTGTTCTACGTTATTTGGATAAACTGACCACATATTGGGAATCTACATAGTAACCTGAAAAAATATTAAAACTTCATAAAATGACATATTTACAGTCGCAGAGCCAAAATTGCAACAGCTTTTTTCAACTTTTTTTGTTTTGTCAGATGCACGGTGACAGTGATACTGGATTGTGCAAAGGAATTAGACATCATAGCCCGTATATGGTATACAGTATGCTATGAACCAATCAGATTGCTTGATTTGGGCTACCAGTTTTTTTTAAGGATTTTATTTAACTAATCTATTTCTGGAGCCAAACAAAGAAGCACAAATGAGTGCATGTAACGTTTCTTTAAAGACATTCACAGTAGTAAGTGGTGTGTCTGTGTTCTGCAGGGTGCAGGTGGAGTTCTATGTCAATGAAAACACCTTTAAAGAGAGGCTGAAGCTGTTCTTCATCAAAAATCAAAGGTCAAGTAAGTACAACACAATGAAATGCCTCACATGAAAATTAGTTAAGATTGATTCACTGAGCTGGAAATTAGATTTAATACTTTTGATACTTTTAGAGAGGGTGAATATTCACTTTAAACTTGGCCAATTCTTTTTAATTACTTATTGTATTGTATTGTATTGTATTGTATTGTATTGCATTGTATTGTATTGTATTGTATTGTATTGTATTGTATTGTATTGTATTGTATTGTATTGTATTGTGTGTACCTCTGACTAGCAGCACATTGTACAGTATAGTGCATCATCTCTAGCTGAGAGAGAGAGACAGAGAGAGAGAGAGAGAAAGAGAAAGACAGAGAGAGAGAGAGAGAGAGAGAGAGAGAGAGAAAGAAAGAGACTTTGTTTTTTATCCCAGAGGGGAAGTGGTTGTGTTACAGCAGTAAGGACTAAAAATCAGGGCAATCAGGGGCTAATTCACAGTATAGTAGCAGTTGTGATAGTATTTTAAAACTGGTCTAGTCAAAAGATTTACCAAGATACGTTCAAAAGGTTGAGTCTGGTTTATTGAAAAACAATACGTGCGCAAGGACTTCCTGAACAACGCATCAAAGGTGGTTTCGTCAGAGAAGTGAATTCAGCCTCTTCTGCGCTGGCTTATATGCAGTCAAAACACAGGTAAAGTCCTTCTAGGATGTCATTGGCTAACTCATTGCACGTCATGTGAAATGGCAGGCGTGGCCAAGAGTACAGACATGTGAAAGGTCTGAATCAGGATGAGGAAGACGAAGGTGTGGCCCTTCTGACTTAAACAAAGAGATGAGGAAGAGCTAGGCAGAGGGGGTGTTTACAATTACAAAGGGGGGAGAGTTGAGGTGTTTTCAATTACAAAGGGGAGACTGAAACTAGGGTTTGCAGGGGACTTGGGGGAAGGTGATGAATTACAAGGACAAAGGTTTAAGGTGTTTGGATGTAAATTCCTGGACACAGTATATAAAATATAATGCGTCTATAAGCTCAAGGCTTGCAGTACATTGTACTCCTGTAGATGAGAAGCTGTAGTTATATTGCATCCTCTATCTACCCGGAGAAAAAGGCTTTATTACCGCACTGTCACAGAATCCTGTCCGGTTCTAAACGAATCAACATAAACCGTCCTAAATCCATCAGTCCCACTCTACCTGCTTACTAACTAATTTCTGCTCATTTTTCAAACTGGATATCCTCTCCCCGTATGTTAAAATCCCTGCTTCCCAGTGGGAGTTGTCTGTTCTTCCTGGTGGCTGAGAGACAGGGAGAGTGACAGGGCAGACTGATGCTACATGACAGGCAGCCTGAGTTAGCGGGCTAGCTAACGGATTCGCCCGTTAGCTAGCCACGCCCCTGTGGACAGCCGTCTCGCCACCGCGGCCTGGACAGAGCACCAGGCGGGCGAGAGCACACGGGTTCAGGCGCGGGGACACGAGGACGTACAGTACCTGTCAGGCACCGTGGTGTCACCGTGCTCTCCAACCCGCTGCCCTCTGGGAGATGTGCTGTAGTTGAAAGTGAGGAGACTCGCTGGTCATCTGACGTTCCCAGAAGAACGCCCCGACTGCTGTTTTGGTGGAATGAAATGACTCATAAGAGACGCAACAGCTTGTAATTGCTGACTTTCTTTGCCCAAAAAATTTGAGTAAGAGCCGTTCGGCTGAGTGCAAAACCATGTGCCGCAGAAATGCAATCAGCACTTATCCAAAGTGCACTTAACAAGAGCTGGCGGAATCCATCCTAACCCTAACCCTAAATCTCGGCTGAGCTCGCTCGCTAAGTGTGATGTGCTGTGCTCCGTGTTCCCAGGCCTGCGGATCCGCATGTTCAACTTCTGCCTGAAGCTGCTGACGTGCGCCCTTTACGCCCTGCGGGTGGCACTGGACACCCCGGAGGAGGGGCCGGGCGCGGCGGGCCCCGAGTGGTGAGTCCTGCTGAGACGGGTCCTGCTGGCTCGCTGGCGTGTTGTGGATTTAGAATAGATGCATGAAGTAAAAGATACAGTATCTCTCTCTCTCTCTCCCTAGCTGGAGAGAGAGGTGGTAGACTAGTCCCTCACTGGAGAGAGAGGTGGTACACTAGTCCCTCAGACTGGAGACAGGGGTGGTACTGTAGACTAGTCCCAGACAGGAGACAGAGGTGGTTCTGTACTGTAGACTAGTCCCAGACAGGAGACAGAGGTGGTTCTGTACTGTAGACTAGTCCCAGACAGGAGACAGAGGTGGTTCTGTACTGTAGACTAGTCCCAGACAGGGGGCAGGGGGGGTACTGTAGACTAGTCCCAGACAGGAGACAGAGGTGGTTCTGTACTGTAGACTAGTCCCAGACAGGAGACAGAGTTGTTCTGTTCTATAGGCTCGTCCCTCAGACTAGGCTTGTGTGTGTGAATGCCACTCGTAAGGACACAAGCTCCCCACAATTGTCATGGCAACACAGTCTTTCTAGGTATGTTTTCCACCACACACACACACGCGCACCGACACACACACACACACTAACTGAATAACTTCCTCCTCTTGTATTATTATTGATGTTGCAGTGTCAACTGTACTGTGAATTCCACCCCTAACATTACAAGAGCAGCTGCAACGGACCCTTCAGAAATCAACTGGTACGTTATCACAGCCCCATGCGGACCGAGCCGCCGGCTTTAGATTGCAACGTGAGGCTGTTATTCCCATTCCATTTACTGGAGACAGATGGATATGGATTGTCATAATCCCCGTAGGAGGAAATTAGCGATTTCAGCAGTGGGAAATTACAGTAAAGGCTGGAAATGCAGAATACACATTGTAGCTAATAAGCATAAAAATTAACAAGGAATATAATATATACATTCATACATAGACCATGTGTAAAATATAGAATGTATTCATATTCATACATACATACATACATACAAACACACACAAACACACACACACACACACATACATACATACATACATACAGACTGTATAGATATGTATATATCTTGACTTGTTCCGTCAAGTATAGTAGTACTCATGAAGTGTTGAAGTGTATTGTATATACATAAATACATACATACATACATACATACATACATACACATACATACATACATACATACATACATACATACATACATACATACATACATACATATACACACATACATATACATACAAACATACATACATACATACATACATACATACATACATACATACATACATACATACATACATACATACATATCGGGGCAGATGATTAAAAATGTTTTCTTTTACTCTGAAAGGGAGTTGATATTTTGGGTGAACAGAAAGGCTCCCGTATGGGCGATACAGGTGAGAGGACCCCTAGAAAATAAAACCACATACAGTATATACACTTGTTTATTTGTCTTAATTAAAAGTCACAGCATCTGTAAACTTTTTTTTTTTAATCTCAGGAAACAATGCAGTTTTCCCTCAGTCATAACTGTGGTCAGGTGCTGTGTGAGGTAGTCATGGTAATAGATATATACTTTAATAATCCCTCTGGGGGAAAAAGTACAGCAGAATAAAGAATAATAGAGAATACATAATAGATTAAATTTTATTGCAAGAAATATATACGTACAGTATGCATAGATGTAGGATACGTGTGGCAGGAGTGTGAGATGATCACAGTAACAGGTGTACCTGTTTCCTCCTCAGGTGATCGTGGCCGTGATCAGCTTCCTGGAGGCCATGCTCATGATGTACCTGAGCTACAAGGTGACCCCTCCGCCTCTGCAGGGCCCAGAGCCAGGCCCGGCAAACCCAACACTTCATTAACACTCTCCACGGATGAATACACCTCCATAATCCCAATGAATAAAACATTAGACGCCCGTGCCCTCTGGGTTTTAGCTATTAAAGTGATAAAGGTAGCTTTGATTGATATGTAGATCGATAAGATAAGATAAGATATTTTAATACATTTGGGTTTGGGGTTTTAGCAAGTAACCAAGCACAGTGTCTCATATAGTGTCACTGAGAACTGCCAGGGTGTCTGGGGGTTTCAGATGGACTCTTACTGTAGCTTAGGAGGGCTTCTCATGGTCTTGGCACCAATAAATCAAAGATGTTTTGGGCTTTGCCTGGCACAGTGATGCATTCTCCATTACTGTGATTGTCACCGAGAGCCAAGATCTCATTCCTCCTCTCCACTACAGGGAAACATTTGCGAGCAGATCTTCCAGATTTCCTTCATCCTGGAGATGATTAATACGGTGCCATTTATAATCACAGTAAGTGATCAGCTGCTCCCTTTCGGTTCCATAAGTGCTCTTACTGTTTTGAATACCGTAACGCACATCTGATTCTGAATTCAACTCAGTGTGAAATAGCGTTGGCGTTTCAATTCATCAGCAGTGTAATTTGCGACTGCGCGTCTGGCAGCATACAAATGAGCCGTTACCACCCCTCTTGTGGTGGTGAAAAGGAGATTGATGTCAGTGGCTCAAACAAAACATTATGCCTGGGATCTCTTCCTCCAATGTGTTTTGGTAACTGCTTGCCAGAGTTTATTTGCATGAGTAATGGTCCATAAAAATAAATTCCTTCTTATTGTATTTTCAGATCTTCTGGCATCCGT
This sequence comes from Borostomias antarcticus, assembly GCF_949987555.1. Taxonomy (NCBI): domain Eukaryota; kingdom Metazoa; phylum Chordata; class Actinopteri; order Stomiiformes; family Stomiidae; genus Borostomias; species Borostomias antarcticus. The sequence goes on along the minus strand of NC_140239.1, from coordinate 9,337,415 downwards.
TGAGAAACATTTTTGTCCCAGTGTTTCTCAACTGCTGGTTAGCCAAGTGTGCCCTGGAGAATATGATAGTAAGTACCTGCTATGACTGTGAGGACTTGGGCTCCACAGGCACAGGCAGACAAACCTAAAGCACTAGTCTGGCATTTAGCATTATAAGCCCTGTTATAAGGTCATTTATACAACATTGTGTACTAAGCTGTGACATTAGCAATGAGCACTAATATCTCAAGAGTGCAAAGCCTGTAAAAAAAAAAAAAAAAAAAGGACCGTGTATATGATTGTGAATAACCTTATAACAGGGCTTATGATGCTAAATACCAAATTACTCCAAGGGGGTAGGAGTACTTTACGAGGGTTAGGGTCAGGGTCTCTAAAGTCAAATCCGTCCTACCCTAACCTCTTTTTGAATGGTTTTAGATACAAAGGTGGAAATTAGCTTTTTCGTTCCAACTTCAGACCCGAATCCGGATACTAATTCCAGAATGAGACAATGGGTTGAATCTGTTTCTGATTCCGGATTCCCAATTCGGATTCCGGATTCGTCTGCTATTTTTCCTGCCACCCGGGGGCGCTATGGAGGTGCTTTTTTTAGATGCAAATTTGGATTCACAATTCAGAAACTGCGCTATCTTTCCCAATTAAACCTGTTGACATGTCTGTTATGGTCTGTGGACATGTCTAGACTGTGCACGTCTCCTCTGGTCTGTGGACATGTCTTGAATGGTCTGACTACATGTCTGGACTCTGGGTTATGGTAGGGTAGTGTTAGGCTAGGGTAGCGTAGGGTAGGGTTAGGGTAGGGTAGGGTAGGGTTAGGTTAGGCTAGGGTAGGCTAGGTTAGGCTAAGGTAGGCTAGGGTAGGGTTAGGCTAGGGTATGCTAGGGTAGGGTTAGGGTAGGGTTAGGCTAGGGTAAGGTACTGTAGGTTTAGGCTAGGGTATGCTAGGGTAGGGTTAGGCTAGGGTAAGGTAATGTAGGGTTAGGCTAGGGTACTGTAGGGTTAGGCTAGGGTACTGTAGGGTTAGATACTGTAGGGTTAGGCTAGGGTAGGGTACTGTACGGTAAGGCTAGGGTACTGTAGGGTTAGGCTAGGGTACTGTAGGGTTAGATACTGTAGGGTTAGGCTAGGGTAGGGTACTGTAGGGTTAGGCTAGGGTACTGTAGGGTTAGGCTAGGGTAGGGTACTGTACGGTTAGGCTAGGGTACTGAAGGGTTAGGCTAGGGTACTGTAGGGTTAGGCTAGGGTAGGGTCCTGTAGGGTAAGGCTAGGGTACTGTAGGGTTAGGCTAGGGTAGGGTACTGTACGGTTAGGCTAGGGTACTGTAGGGTTAGGCTAGGGTACTGTAGGGTTAGGTATTGTAAGGTTAGGCCAGGGTAGGGTACTGTAGGGTTAAGCTAGGGTAGGGTACTGTAGTGTTAGGCTAGGGTAGGGTACTGTAGGGTTAGGCTAGGGTAGGGTACTGTAGGGTTAGGCTAGGGTACTGTAGGGTTAGGCTAGGGTAGGGTACTGTACGGTTAGGCTAGGGTACTGTAGGGTTAGGCTAGGGTACTGTAGGGTTAGGTACTGTAAGGTTAGGCCAGGGTAGGGTACTGTAGGGTTAAGCTAGGGTAGGGTACTGTAGGGTTAGGCTAGGGTAGGGTACTGTAGGGTTAGGCTAGGGTAGGGTACTGTAAGGTTAGGCTAGGGTAGGGTACTGTAGGGTTAGGCTAGGGTAGGGTACTGTAGGGTTAGGCTAGGGTAGGGTACTGTAAGGTTAGGCTAGGGTAGGGTACTGTAGGGTGAGGCTAGGGTAGGGTACTGTAGGGTGAGGCTAGGGTAGGGTAGGCTTAGGGTGTATCAGTGGATCAGTTTTTCAGTGGATCAGTGCTCCAAGATTCAGACCCGAAGACGTTAGGAGGAGGTGCCAGGTGTCGGCCTGGGAGGTGTAGGAGGAGGTGCCAGGGGTCTGCCTAGCTCAGTACAGGCAGATGGCCGGGTCCCAGAGCCAACGGGAGAGGGAGAACATGTTCGGAGGGGGGGGAGGTAGAGTCAGCCAGGTAGAAACACTAACAAGGTGTGACCTGAGATGTGCCTGATGATGGGAGGTTATATTCACTAAAGGACTGTAAACACACCTGTCATCCATCAGCTGAGAAAGGCAGAGATACAGTAGATGATCAAAAAGAAATGCAAATGTTCCTCCCACCTCCTCCTGTGTTCCCACGCCTCCTCCAGAACGACCTCCACCGGGCCATCCAGAGGACCCACTCCGCCATGTTCAACCAGGTGCTCATCCTCATCTGCACCCTGCTGTGCCTGGTCTTCACCGGGTAAGTGGCCCTCATCCCTGGGTCTCATCCCCTGGTTCTCATCCCTGGGTATAAGTTGTGAGAGCATTTCTCAGATCACCTCCATCTTTGTCCTGCTTAGCCCAGGTCCATGTCAGGTAGGGGGGTGGGGTACCCCCTTTACAACCCTCCAGATGGCTTAGCCTTGGGGTTTTCAGGACCATAAACAATTATCTATGGTATCTCACCAACTACAGCTATTGATCTGCCAGATTGCCCTGTTCTCTGTTATCTCTACAAGTACAGTATTGGCTAATGTGTGCTTGGGTTGTGTTCAACAGAGCATGAAAGGCTATGCTCTGTACATTCTGATCACGTTTTTGGGAACGTCTGACGTGACTACAGTATACTGATAGTCATGGCTGGAAAACTTCCCTCCCTGCAGGGTAACTATGAATAAAACCCTTTTATATGAATGGAGAAACAAGGCTATTAAAGGACAATGCTCGTTTTTGACAACCTGGACCTTATTTACGACATATTATCGATAGATACCCCTGTGTCTGCTGCAGATGTCGTAGCAAATTAGTTAACACACACACACGCACACACAGACATACAACAGTCCACTTCCGGCCTTAGGCCTGGGCCCAGTACCCCTTCCCCTCACCCTAACCCGGGTCCGTATCCTCTTCCTACCCCCACCCTACCCCTGACCCCTGCCTCTACCTGGACCCAGGCACACTCACACACACACTGACATACACCAGTCCTGGGCTCAGATCCCCTTCCCCTCACCGTAACCCGGGTCCGTATCCTTTTCCTACCCCGATCCTACCCCTGACCCTGCCTCTATCTGGGCCCAGGCACATTTATGCACACACAGACATACACCAATGTTTGCCATGTCTCTCCTATGATGTTATTAGCCTCTCTTACTCTGAAAATGTAATTTAATGTTATTTATTGCTCTATAAATGTTCTTAGCCGGTAGACAAACATACTCCAGGAGCTTGCTCGATCGCCTCGTTGAGAGGGGTCAGGGAAGAATTTTTACAGCTCACTTATCTGGCCCCCGGGTGATTACTGTTTTTTTGCTTCCCTCTGGAATATGTAGGGGTGGGATGTCTGCCCACCTCCCTTGTTCTCTGTAAAGCGCATTGTGTTGCCTCTGGGTATGAAATGCGCTATATAAATAAAGCTTTGATTGATTGATTGATTGATATTATAAGACGTTTGACTCACCGAGATCACTTTGGTGTAGTTCGGAGGCATGTAGAAGAAATTTAAAATCCAGCGCGAGACTGTAATAGAAATGTAACTGATCTAGTCAAAAAAGGATTTACCAAGATTCGCTCAAAAGGTTAAGTCTGGTTTATTGTGAAAAACATACGAGCGCAAGGACTTCCTGAACAACGCAACAAGGGTGGTATCCAGCGAAGTCCCGATTATGGGTTTTGCTGTGCCTTATATGCAATCAAAACAAAGGTACAGTGCTTCCAGGATGTGATTGGCTACTCCATTGTACGTCATATGAAATGGCAGGCGTGGCCAAGAGTACAGACATGTGACATGAGAAAAAGGCGGCAATTGGGGACAAAGGATGACAAAGGATGGTTATTCTGTTGTAGACAGATGGCCTCCTGGAAGCCATTTTGTATGTTAGCACAGCTATGTGAATATTTGGGGGAGGTGATGAATTACAAAAGGAGAGAGAGAACAAAGGTTTAAGGTGTTTGGATGTAAATTCCACAACATTCCCCCATTTGTGCCTGAACAGGTACACAAAAATAAAATATAAAATCCAAACACAAAGTGTAAACATTCAGCTATGCTATACATGTGGAAAGGAAATAATCTCTCCACTAGGAGAGAAATATTTTTGTTAAATATTTATTGTTAAATATTTAACAAAAAAAAATAGATTATTTTCTTTCCACGTGCAAAATCACGCACCAAAACCCCTTGTTTCAGAAATATGACAGGAAACAAGGTACAAAAAGGTGACATGATCATATACTATTTATAGTCTAAAAGTGGACAACCATTCACCAAAAACCTTGATTTTAAAGTTTGAACAAGGCAAAAAGATGAATGGTTATTAGTGTAAGAAGGGCAAAAAACCTCTTGGTCAATTTAGAGGAAAAACCCAAACTTATTTATCAACTCATGTTTCAACCATTGTAACTCTTGTAAACAAATATGATATTTTTTCAAGATAATTTCAAAGTTCATTCACTCTTGTTGTGAATAATCGCATGTAATTTCCTCTGGATCATAGCTTCCATGTTTGCGTCTCTGAATGTTTAATGTAGGTTCCAGTGTGTGCGGTTAGAGGTGCAGTCATTGCTGTTGAGATTGTCCACGTTGTCATACCACAACCACGAGAAGGAGGTGACCGGCAAGGTCAGTCTCCGATTGCTCTTCAGAGGAGAGGACAGTGTGGCGGTGACCGTCAAGGTCACTCTCCGATTGCTCATCAGAGGAGAGGACAGTGTGGCGGTGACCGCTTTGCCCTTGAGATCTCTGGTTCGGCTGCATGGACCATCCTCTCAGCTACTTTTGACAGCTATTCCACACAGGCCAGAATGCCCTGGTCCTGATTGTTCCATCTTTGACGGGTAGGTTCACCCCGCAACATCTACTTCTCTTCCATGTTTTCTGGCCTGTTCTCAGGCTGCTCATCTGCTCCTTGGTTTGGGACGCAACGGCGTCGAAGTTCTCTCTCGAAGTTCTCTCAGCTACTCTGGCAGCCGTCTGCGTGGTGAGTTGAATCTGGTACGGCCCCAGGTCGCGGATCAGGACCCAACGGCCTGGTTGGAGATAAGAAGAAGCCCTCTCTGGCGTCCGGAATGGTCGCCTTCCTTAGTTGGGACTTCATACGGGGAGCAGGCCGGCAATGTCTTTGAGAGACATGGGAGGAGAGACCTGTGAATCCACAGATGAGAGAGACAAACAGAGACAAAACAGAAGAGCAAAAGGAGAGTCCTCTGGTCTGGTCTCCCTGTTCCCCTCTTTGAGTCCTCTGGTCTGGTTTCCCTGTTCCCCTCTTTGGTCAGGAACGGTTATCAGCAGTCTGTTGGAGATACTCAGAAACATGGTTAAGTGCAAGCTCCTGCTTTGGGGGAAAAATTGTGTTATTCAGTCAGGAAAACTTAAACAGGGTGTCTGTTCAAGTGTCATTAGAGCCAGTCGGGCTCGTCAGTCTATGTAGTTTGTCAGTGGGGAATCTAGCTTTTGTCCATTTACCGAATCGGACAGTAGCAGGGATCTAGGCTCTGAAGTAGCCTACAGTGACATCAGGGGCAGTGTAAGGATGACTTTAACACGCCCAGTCCCCAGTCATGATCAAAGCAATTGGATTTTGCTCTAGAATTTCTCTCGCGATTTCATGAAATAAAAATAAAATAAACACATTCTCGTCTCAACAAAATAACACCCCTTAAGGGTAGAAACAAATTCCCTGAAGTCAGGATAAAACAGAGATGGAGGAAAAAAAAAATGCATCACTCAAATAAAATGACACAAAAATGAACTCGCTTCATTTACAATTGTCAAAACATCAATTATCAATTAAGTTAAAAATCAATCAAAGCTTCATTTGTATAGCTAATTATTAAATATTGTATATCTAAAACTTCCCTGTTCTGCATTTGAGGACAGAGTATTGGGCACGCTTCGGACAAAATGGTCTCTTCCCTATGTCATACTTATCTGTCGCTCACGGTGAGTCGGTGACATGGCGTTGGCCCTGCATCCCACGAACCATAGGTCGCCCATCTGTAGGGAAACAGGCCGGTAACCTCCATCTCCACCTCCGGTCCTGTGCCCGTCTCCTGGTTCGGCATTCACCCATCACTCCCGGAACGACAGTTGTCTGTAAAAACACTCAGAAAAACACTCAGGCCCGATGAATGTGCCTCAAACTATAAACATGAGATATTTAACATAACCATTTAAAAATATATAATTGGGTTAGGAGATGCTGCATGCAGATTAAGACACTGACAAACATTACTTATCCTCTCACCATCATGCACAAACCTTACGTCCTCAGCTACATCTGTCTTCTCCTGTTTATTTACCTTAAAAAAAATGGCTCTATCTTGGCCAGTTAAAATCTCCCTTATGGGTTGTTCAAGGGAACTCCAGCAGGTGGCGCTCGACCCCAAATCTGAGGCTCTTCCCTTTCATTCAGCTTGCGGTAACTGTGACACTGTTCAATCCAGTGACCATATTGACCACAATGAAAACATGCCTCATCTTTCCCACTCTGTCTGTACCTGTGAACATGCTTAGACCTACTGCTACGTTGCCTATTCTCCCTTTGTCGTTGTCCCCGTTTTTGTTTCAGACCTGCACCTTTATTTTGAATGTCTAATTGTCTCAATTGAGCAGCCTGAAGTCTAGCGGCACCATCCTTGACTTTTTTCAAATTCCGTTGTTCAATGTAATGTCGGAGGCGTTCGGAATACCGGAAATGATCAACAACGTCCCCGAGAGAAGTTGATTCCCAGGTGTGGCATATCATCCTCACTCGGTCAGACAAAGAGGAGAGAGAGTTATTCATTAACTGTTGTTTCAAAATATTTTTATAATCGGCGTTCGCTTTGTCCATGCCACTGTGTGCGGCGAAAACTGATTCTAGCCGTTCCCAAAATTTTTCGAACTGTTCATCGGAATTTTGTTTACAATATGTGATACGGTCCCAATCCATCTTTTTAGGGAATCGAGTTTTGATTCTGTTCAACAGCGCAGCGTTTTGGCCAGTAAAATCGACATGAGAAAAAGGCAACGTAATATCAAACGGGTCTTTTACTTCGATCCATTTTAACCCAAGTACTTGTCGCATGATCATGGCGATTTCCTCGGCGTGAGGCTCATACATTCGAACTAAACTGTTAAAAAGATTCTCGAACTCGTTCATGTCTTTGGTTGGATCGGGCAAGGTTTTAGCTACATTACGCAGTTCATCAGAGCGCCACGGTCTAAAAACCCTAATCTCTGGAGTCCAGGCCGCATAACCAGCTGCATCATTTATTTGTGAAGGGCGAGGAACAGGGTTTGGGCAGCGTATCAGAGGCGCTTGTATTTGCGGTCCCTCCAGACTATCTCTAGCCATTTGCAGTTGTTCCAAATTAAACTTAGCCTCAGATATAGCTCTAGCCAATTCTTCCTTCCTGATCTGTTCTTGTTCGGTGTAATACCTCGTAGAAAGGGGCGCGCTTAACTCGTATTGTAGAGGGGAGAGAGAAGGGACGTGGCTAATGGCGGGAGCATGAAAAGGGGGAACAACAACAGCCTGGTTGGGCGGTGTGAGCACGGGGCAACGAGTCGAGGGGGAAAAATCTAATTTTAAATCAGTTATTCTGCTGGGGAAATGGCGGAGAGACCGTCTGCTGAACCTCCTTATCTTTCCTTCCTGACCTAAAAAACCCCTCTCGTGCTACTCTCTCCCAAATCTTAAAAGCAGACCAGTCTATAGAATTAACAGGCTTTTCCCTTAACCTAGACATCTCAAACACCTCTAGCTGAGCCCGAATCTTAGCTAAAAAATTTAACACTAAATGTCAGATGGGGATGTAAGAAATCGAAAATGCTTTAGCGCATAACGAAATCTGCCAACAAACGCTCGCAGAATAATGCTTCAGCGCAACAATCTCATCAGGGCTAGACAAATTGCAAGCTAGCAGTAGAATCCCTATTGAACACGACGCAGCCTAAAACCCCAAAACAGCAATGAAAGGAAACCTTATAGTTAACTCACGGCGGGAAATAATACAATTTCGAAAGAAACAGACACACTTTAAACCGCTAAGTAGGCTAACTCACCCAGCAACTGGTCCTTTGTTCTCCCTCTGGCTCGATGGCGGTTCACGGGAGAGCGGAGTGGTGTTTTCCTGCGTTTCCCAGGCGACCAGCTACTAGATTCTAGCAGTTAGGATTTAACAGTCGAAACAGTGTACAAAATACTTACAATACTTTACCTGGATCAATGGCGCGCTTAACAAACAATACAAGGCAAGAGCCGAAGCTCAAACAGTAAACAACAAAACGAACAACCCCGTGCAGGGACACAGAACACAAAAGACGAACAAAGGGGACGAACACAGGACGAACACAGGCCCACGTTACAACACTCGGCTGACCCCCAGCCCTCTTGGTTGGAAGCTACCCAACCACCCGGGATAAAAGGGGAAAACGTTTCTCCAAGAAACGCGGATTGGAAACACCAATCACTCCCGTAGCTACATCTGTTGGTAATCGTTCTAAAACGAAACATCAACAATCACTTCGAAGCTAGTTGGCAATCGTGCTAACACGAAACATCAACAACGGGGCTTAAGCTAGTTGGTAATCGTTCTGAAACGAAACATCAACAATGAGGCTTAAGCTAGTTGGTAATCGTTCTGAAACAAAACATCAACAACAACGAGCGCCCTACCCTCGGTAGGAAACACCCAACTCCCCCCCCGGGGCTTTTGTTTTCAGAACACGCCAGACCAACACAATCCGAAACTAAAACAAGGCGAATACAACTCAGAACCATAAGAGGGTTCGTTGAAACATACCTGTGAGTTCAAGAATCCAGTGGAAGAACTGAGGAAATAATCTCAGCGTGCGCTCTGGCGCAAGAGAGAAGATTGACTTTCCAAGCCCACTATTATGGACCGACTCGTCTGTCTATACCAGTTCATCCACTGGAATCCCAAAGCAACACGCAGGTAGTCCTCCCTTTTCATCCGCGTCGCCAACTGTAATCGAAATGTAACTGATCTAGTCAAAAAAGGATTTACCAAGATTCGCTCAAAAGGTTAAGTCTGGTTTATTGTGAAAAACATACGAGCGCAAGGACCTCCTGAACAACGCAACAAGGGTGGTATCCAGCGAAGTCCCGATTATGGGTTTTGCTGTGCCTTATATGCAATCAAAACAAAGGTACGGTGCTTCCAGGATGTGATTGGCTACTCCATTGTACGTCATATGAAATGGCAGGCGTGGCCAAGAGTACAGACATGTGACATGAGAAAAAGGCGGCAATTAGGGACAAAGGATGACAAAAGATGGTTATTCTGTTGTAGACAGATGGCCTCCTGGAAGCCATTTTGTATGTTAGCACAGCTATGTGAATATTTGGGGGAGGTGATGAATTACAAAAGGAGAGAGAGAACAAAGGTTTAAGGTGTTTGGATGTAAATTCCACAACAAGACAGTATATCCATGTAATCGCGGCGGACAGGGCACTGAGAATGCAGTTTCTAAAAATCTATTTTCTGCCGCGAAACGGTTGTTTTCATCAATCTGTCTTGATGAATCGCTAGTTGTGCTTACATAAAGAGCATAGGCCTGTTGTGGTATTTCACATGCCTCTGTAATATGATCTTTAGAAACGTCTTTAGACACGAAATAGCTTCCTCACTTGCTCCAGCATGCATGCGCACAGCGTGCTGGAGCAACGATTGCGCGCTGTGCGCATTAGTGCTGGAGCAAGTGAGGAAGCTATTTCGTTTCGAAAGACGTTTCTAAAGATCATGGCATGTGAAAACCACAACAGGCTATGCTCTATGTAAGCACAACTACCGATTCATCAAGACAGATTGATGAAAACAATCGTTTCGTGGCAGAAAATAGATTTTTAGAAACTGCATTCTAAGTGCCCTGTCCGCCGCCATTACATGGATATACTTGGCTCGCGCTGGATTTTAAATTTCTTCTACATGCCTCCGAACTACACCAAAGTGATCTCGGTGAGTCAAACGTCTTATAATATGTCGTAAATAAGGTTCAGGTTGTCAAAAACTAGCATTGTCCTTTAACTCCTGAGTCTCACCCGTGGCCCTCATCCCTGACCCTCATCCCTGTCTCATCCCTTGGACCTCATCCCTGACGGGGCATGTCCACTAGTCGGCGAATGAAATCACGTGATGGCGTGCCTCCGTGGTTTGATCTGCTTGTGGGCATTCTCAGCTTCACTTCCTCTCACCCACCACCATTTTTGTTGACTCGAACGTGTCTGTAGTAGGTCATAACACTCTTTAAATCTAGACTGCGCACGCATCAGCTCTCAATTGATTACCCAGACTGTCTCTCTTGCGATGTTGTGCTCCTCAGATACTTTATTCGTTTACATTTTGATAAAGATCTCACAGTACTGGCAACAGTCACAGGTATTGTCAATAACAATTTTAGTGCTGTTGCAACGTTGGGGACACTTGGCAGGATGGGCTGATTGTGAGTGAGCAGGATGTGTGCCAGGTCTTTGATTGTGCCACACTCAGTTTCCTTTATCGTAGGCCTTAGAGCATTTCAGGGGACAGGATCTGGAAAGGAAACTCGCCTTTATTGAGTTTGTTTTGATTGAGCGCTTTCTCATCCTCAAAAGTGGACTTTCAACTGAAATAGAAAATATGTATTTCAAAATAAGATGCAATATATCGTTTACAGTACAAATGAAAGTTGTACAGTGATGCATATCCTATGAGTTTATAATGTTGAATGTAAGTGAAGAGTTTTATCTAAGCAGCCCGTCTGCGTCGGCAGGGCGTGCGGCATCCAGCACCTGGAGAGAGCGGGGAAGCAGCACCTGTCCCTGTTCAACTCCCTGTACTTCTGCATCGTCACCTTCTCCACCGTGGGCTACGGCGACGTCACCCCCCAGATCTGGCCCTCCCAGCTGCTGGTGGTCATCCTGATCTGCGTGGCCCTGGTGGTGCTCCCCCTGCAGGTACAGTACCGCTCCTGCGCTCTCCGGGTTATAGGACACTTATGCTTCAGGTTCAGCTACACAGCTCTGCTCTACGCCTCTGATTCCACTTGAGTCCGACAGCTCCGAATGCGGTCCGGTTCTGTTCCGTCCTCCACGCGTGGCTTCATAGCCCGCTGGGTGTGTTTTCAGAAACGGAGCGATCTGTTTGATATTCTGCCAGGTCGCCACGGGGGCGGGACCTAACTACTCGTTTCCTCGACTACTATTTGATGCATCCCAGATGCAGTGTCCATCAAAAATAGACCTGGTGTCTGTCTTTACCGGAGCTCTGAGGAGAGCCGGTTCTGGGAATCTCCGAAACGTGCCGCAGCGCATCTGGTCGAATCACAATCATCGTCTAGAGCGGCCGCGGTCAACTCTGGCCGGAACGCACCGCAGCCGGAGTCAGTGGAATTGAGGCGTTAAAGGTGCTCCTACTGTACAACTCTGGGCTATATGATACTAAAGCTGCATAATACAGTATATTTATGATATGACAAGGGAAGAATACTGTAAAATCTCCCATCGAATAGGTCTTTATGTTGGTTCGATTTGGCCACTAATACTTGTCAGGGGATTTAATTGTGGCCACCATTGTGAATGAGATTGGGTCTCATTGGGCTTCCCCTGGCTGAATAAAGGTTTGAATTGAAAATGTAATTAAAGCAATTGATTTTTAGAGAGTGGAATGGAGAAGGGCAGTGTAACAGTATTGGAACTGTTTAAAGACATGGTCTGCTGGCTTTCAAAATCAGGAGATTTTAGATTAAACCTTGTTGGGACACTCTCAAACACTGTGCAGCCAACTACATTTCATTACATTACAGTCAATTAGCTCACGCTTTTATCCAAAGCGACCTACAATAATTGCATTTAAAGGTGCTCTGTTTGATTTACTACACTTTTTGTAAATGCAAATGCAGAATTAATTTTTATTATGAGCGAAGCCGGCCCGGCGCTCAGCCCCACCCCCTGAACTGCACCGTATGGAGTGAAAACGCCCACTTGTTTATATCTGTTACGCTTTGCCCCATCTAGTGGCCGAAGAAAGAAAAGAGAAATTGAACTGAGCACCTTTAACGTAGGAAAAGCCTATGTACTACTACTTGCCAGAACACACAAGTGCATCTCCTTTCTAAAACAGGTGACTAAGAGCATAATCTAGTGAGAGAAGAGCCATGACCATGTCGATCAACCGCAGGGGCCTCGGAGTGACGGGGCAACTAGTTGCCCCGAGGTAGCAGAGCAGTCGGGAAGGGGTGTAGGGTTTGACCATGGCCTGCAGGTAGGAGGGAGCTGTTCCTTTCCCTGTAGGCTAGCGCCAGAGTTTTAAACTGGATGCGAGCCGCTACAGGGGAGCCAGTTTAGGGAACAGAGAAGGGAAGTTGTGTGGGAGAACCTGGGGTGGTTGAACAGCAGGCGAGCAGCAGCTCTCTGGACAAGTTCCAGAGGTTTAATGGCTGACACCGGGGCCCCAGCAAGGAGGGAGTTGCAGTAGTCCAGGCGAGAGTTGACCAGGGCCTGGATGAGCACCTGCGCCGTCTCATCAGTGAGGAAAGGGTGATTCCTCCTGATGTTGTAGAGCAGGAGTCTGCAGGAGTGTGTGACTGATGTGACATGTGTGGAGAATGACAGTTGGTCATCCAGGGTCACACCCAGGTTCCTCACAGTCCAGGTCGGCGACACCACTGTGTCTTCAATGGTGATGGCCAGGTCCCGGTGCGGGCAGCTCTTTCCCAGGAGGAACAGTCTTGTCCAGGTTGAGCTTGAGGTGATGTGTCGCCATCCACTCCGAGATGTCAGCCAAGCACCCAGCTATGCGCTTCTCCACTTGTGTGTCAGAAGGGGGAAATGACAGGACCAGTTGGGTTTCATCAGCATAGCAGTAATAGGAGAAGCCATGCAAGCGAATGACAGAGCCCAGAGATGTAGTGCATAGGGAAAAAAGGAGAGGACCCAGAACTGACCCTTGTGGAAGTCCTGTAGTCAGACTACGCAGTTCCGACATCGACCCTCTCCATGTCACATGGTAGGAGCGGCCCATCGTAGGATGCAAACAGGGAATGTGCAGAGCCAGCGATGCCTTTCTCCTCAAGGGTGAAGAGGAGGATCTGGTGGTCTACCGTATCAAATGCTGCTGACAGGTCTAGGAGTATCAGGACAGAAGAGAGAGAGTTTGCTCTCGCGGACTAGATGCGCAATATGTAGCATACCAGATGTCCTCTCTTACTATGGATCATACTACAGTAGATGTCCTCTCTCACTGTAGAGCATACTGGATGTCCTCCTTCACTGTGGAGCATACTATATGTCCTCCCTCACTGTGGAGCATACTAGATGCCATCTGTCACTGTGGAACATAATAGATGTCCTCCCTCACTATGGAGCATACTAGATGCCATCTCTCACTGTGGAGACTACTAGATGTCTTCCCTCACTGTGGAGCATACTAGATGTCCTCCCTCACTGTGGAGCATACTGGATGTCCTCCCTCACTGTGGAGCATACTAGATGCCATCTCTCACTGTGGAGCATACTACTGGTAGATGTAGCCTGGTATATATAAACTTGAGAAAATGTAATGGACACTTTCCACTTATGGTTCTGATCCCATGTTAACCATTGGATGGCATCGGTGTTCCTCCAGGGAATATTAGCTACCATTTGAAATCCCATAGTGATAGTTTTAAGAACGTCTTTTCTTGGCAGAGTTTACTAAAATCGATATTAAAAGATAGTGAAATTGTTTTATTTCAAACAATAAATTAGAGCGTGTCTATTACTTTCGTATTGCCATACTTGGTGACCGTGTAATAAAAGCAATAGCTCAGTTCAGGCCTGTGGTATATGGTTATTATATTAAAGGTAAGGGGCTGTCAGCCCAACGTAACGCAGTCATATACCATGGTCTGCTGTGAGCTACAGTATTATTTAATGGTGTTTATTTAAAGCTCATGATGCAAACTCCTACGGTATTAATTAACTAATGAATATGACTGGTCTCCTGCTGACATGCTTTATCAGCATATTTACTCACCACGCTATCCTAAAGCACATTAAGTTTGGCCCTTGATGTTCACCGTACATAAAGGTTGTCTTAACTACAGGCAGTCTATGGCTCTGTTTCAATACCTCTGGCTCGGGGAAATCTCTGAGCAAATATGGTTGGATAGGTGCAGAGCCGGCCTTAACCATCTGGGGGACCGTTTCAAGAGCAATTATAAGAAGAAGAAAAATGTATAAAATAAAAGACCCATATTCAATGACCATTGACCCATATTCACAACAGTGTGATCGTAAATTAACTGATCTAGTCAAAAGGATTTACCAAGATTCGTTCAAAAGGTTAAGTCTGGTTTATTGTGAAAAGCATACGAGCGCAAGGACTTCCTGAAAACGCAACAAGGGTGGTTTAGTCAGCGAAGTGCCCGTTTGGTCTTCTGCTGTGCCTTATATGCAGTCAAACCACAGGTAAGGTCCTTCCAGGATGTGATTGGCTACTGCATTGTACATCATATGAAATGGCAGGCGTGGCCAAGAGTACAGACATGTGACATGAGAAAAAAGGGCAGCAATTGGGGACAAAGGATGGTTATTCTGTTGTAGACAGATGGTCTCTCTGGAAGCCATTTTGTATGTTAGCACAGCTATGTGAATATTTGGGGGAGGTGATGAATTACAAGAGAAGTGAGAGGACAAAGGTTTAAGGTGTTTGGATGTAAATTCCTGAACAGTGTGATTTATTTTAATTAAGGCATGCTTTGTTATTACTCATTTAGTTCAAACTAATTATTTCAACTGTAATTCAGATCACACAAGATGTTTTTGATGTTTGAAATGTGTTTATCCAACTTCGCAAGTCGCCAGGCAAGTGACAAGTGTATGCGGCCGATCGAAATAAAAAGAGATATTCAAAATACTCAAACGAATTATTGAACTAGACCTGTCGGATCTACTGTAAAAAAAAAAAAACTAAAAAAAAACATTTTAACCTTATAGATTAAATTGTGCTAAATTTAGACTGTTTTCTTTGCTTATAGACTAGTCCGACTATTTCCGAAATTCCGACAAATGATCTTTCAGCACCATGGACAGCTCACAGCGGCCTGTAGAGCTGAAAGAAGAGTGAGAAACAGAAGGGGTGAAAGCAGAGAGAAATTATGATTGGTGAAAAAAGAATAGGCTAGGTGGATCGCCGCCGATTGAGTGAAAATAAGCAGTTTATTTTATTAATACTATTGTTATTATAAACTTTATTTCCGCTAAAAAATGTGTTAACAGACTTACCGTTGATTCAACCTGAGGTAGTCCTGTTAGGCTGTCTAGAACTTCACCTTCCGGTTCTTGAGTGCTGAGAAGTCGGGGGCCCTAGCGAGGGCGGGGCTTGTTTCAGTTGAAACAGGTGAAAAATAGCAAAGGCCGTCTATGGATAGGTCATAGTCTGAATCAGTATTTGTTTTATTGCCAGGCATTTTTTCAATGTACTAGGAATTTGCTTTCGGTCGTGGTGCATAACATGGAGACAGCATTGGACAGGGTGCAGGGATGAGACAGGACAGTGCAAAGAGCAAGTACAAAATGAAAAAGTGCAAAAAATGATAAGCTAAGAAAAAGAAAAATAGAGTAGGTAGGTAGTATTGTGTTTTAAGACAGCAGTCAGGAATAATTCAATTCGAGACGAGAGTAAAGTGCAACCATGCTTTTTAGTTAGCATCTGTCACTCACACTCACAACGCATGCACCCCCCAAAAATGTTATAATGCTAACCTGCACCACCTAGAGCATCAGTACTGCACACGTGTGTGCATAACATCAAATGTGCATACACAACAGGTAGGTAGGTACTGTAGTATTTACTGAGTACTGAACTGGGACCATGTGTGTGTCAGTTTGAGGAGCTGGCGTACCTGTGGATGGAGAGACAGAAGTCAGGAGGGAATTACAGCCGGCACCGTGCCCAGACAGAGAAGCATGTGGTGCTGTGTGTCAGCTCGCTGAAGATAGACCTGCTCATGGACTTCCTCAATGAGTTCTACGCTCATCCAAGACTACAGGTACTGCACTGACACACTGAAACGCCACAGGTACTACACTGAGACACTACAGGTACTACACTGAGACACTACAGGTACTGAAACACTATAGGTACTGAAACACTATACTGTATGAATTGAAACACTACATTTACTAGGACCTAAGTAACACTAAGTACTAGGACACTACAAGTACTGGGACATTACAGGTACTGAGACACTACAAGTACTAGGACATTACAGGTACTGAAACACTACAGGTACATTACAGGTACTTGGACACTATAGGTACTAGGACACTACAGGTACTAGGACACTACAGGTACTTGGACACTACAGGTACTAGGACATTACAGGTACTAGGACACTAGGTACTAGGACACTACAGGTGTTGAATCCCTCTGTGTGCAGGACTACTACGTGGTGATCCTGTGTCCTACGGAGATGGACATCCAGGTGCGTCGTATCCTTCAGATCCCCCTGTGGTCCCAGAGGGTCATCTACCTGCAGGGCTCGGCACTGAAGGACCAGGACCTCATGAGGGCCAAGTGAGCGACCGCTGTTTGACCACTGTATAACCGCTGTTTGACCGCTGTATGATCGATATACAGTTTAGATCATTGTATGACCACTGTTTGACCGCTGTATGTACTGTATGATCTCTGTACTGTAGGCTTGCAGTATGTTTGTTGTATGACCACTCTATGATTGCTGTTTGACCACTGTTTGACCACTCTATGATTGCTGTTTGACCACTGTTTGACCACTCTACGATCGCTGTTTGACCGCTGTATGACCGTTGTATGATAGCTACTACATATGTGAGCGACATACAGTTTGATCACTGTATGATCACTGTTTAACTGCTCTAGTTCTTAGTGTGTATCTCTAGTCCTTAGTGTGTATCTCTTGTCTTTAGTGCGTATCTCTAGTCCTTAGTGTGTATCTCTTGTCTTTAGTGCGTATCTCTAGTCCTCAGTGTGTATCTCTAGTCCTTAGTGTGTATCTCTAGTCCTCAGAGTGTATCTCTAGTCTTTAGTGCATATCTCTAGTCCTTAGTGTGTATCTCTTGTCTTTAGTGCGTATCTCTAGTCCTCAGTGTGTATATCTAGTTCTTAGTGCGTATCTCTAGTCCTTAGTGTGTATCTTTAGTTCTTAGTGTGTATCTCTAGGGATCTTGGGGGATCCCACATGTTATCTCAGTGTTTTTTCAGCTGTGGTCACCAAGGGCGACCAAAAACTCTCGGCTGGTTAAATAAGTCCTGAACCAGTCAAGAACTGGCCCGGAGAGGCCGACCCAGTTCTCAAGTCTTCTAACAAAGATGTCATGGTCTACAGTGTCAAACACTGCACTCAGGTCCAGAAGGACAGAGAGATTTTTTTGTGTCAGCATTGATTCTGATGTCATTCTGAGGTAATTCACAACCTTGACCAGCGCTGCCTCTGTGCTACTGTATGATGCAGGCGAAAACCTGACTGAAAAATGTCCAGGATACAATTTGCAGCTAGGAAATCATTTAGCTGTTTGAATACAATTTTTTCTAGAATTTTACTTAAAAATGGGAGGTTGGGAATTGATCTAAAATTGCTGAGGACTGAGGAGTTTTTCACTGTATGATCACTGTTTGACTGCTCTAGTCCTTAGTGCGTATCTCTAGTCCTCAGTGTGTGTCTCTAGTTCTTAGTGTGTATCTCTAGTCCTCAGTGTGTATCTCTAGTCCTCAGTGTGTATCTCTAGTCCTCAGTGTGTCTCTCTAGTCCTTAGTGTGTCTCTCTAGTTCTTAGTGTGTATCTCTAGTCCTCAGTGTGTATCTTTAGTCCTTAGTGTGTATCTCTAGTCCTCAGTGTGTCTCTCTAGTCCTTAGTGTGTCTCTCTAGTCCTTAGTGTGTATCTCTAGTCCTCAGTGTGTATCTCTAGTCCTCAGTGTGTCTCTCTAGTCCTTAGTGTGTCTCTCTAGTCCTTAGTGTGTCTCTCTAGTTCTTAGTGTGTATCTCTAGTCCTCAGTGTGTATCTTTAGTCCTCAGTGTGTATCTCTAGTCCTCAGTGTGTATCTCTAGTCCTCAGTGTGTATCTCTAGTCCTCAGTGTGTCTCTCTAGTCCTTAGTGTGTCTCTCTAGTTCTTAGTGTGTATCTCTAGTCCTCAGTGTGTATCTTTAGTCCTTAGTGTGTATCTCTAGTCCTCAGTGTGTATCTCTAGTCCTCAGTATGTCTCTCTAGTCCTTAGTGTGTCTCTCTAGTCCTTAGTGTGTATCTCTAGTCCTCAGTGTGTATCTCTAGTCCTCAGTGTGTCTCTCTAGTCCTTAGTGTGTCTCTCTAGTCCTTAGTGTGTCTCTCTAGTTCTTAGTGTGTATCTCTAGTCCTCAGTGTGTATCTTTAGTCCTTAGTGTGTATCTCTAGTCCTCAGTGTGTATCTCTAGTCCTCAGTGTGTCTCTCTAGTCCTTAGTGTGTCTCTCTAGTCCTTAGTGTGTATCTCTAGTCCTCAGTGTGTATCTCTAGTCCTCAGTGTGTCTCTCTAGTCCTTAGTGTGTCTCTCTAGTCCTTAGTGTGTATCTCTAGTCCTCAGTGTGTATCTCTAGTCCTCAGTGTCTCTCTAGTCCTTAGTGTGTCTCTCTAGTCCTTAGTGTGTATCTCTAGTCCTCAGTGTGTATCTCTAGTCCTCAGTGTGTCTCTCTAGTCCTTAGTGTGTCTCTCTAGTCCTTAGTGTGTCTCTCTAGTCCTCAGTGTGTATCTCTAGTCCTCAGTGTGTCTCTCTAGTCCTTAGTGTGTCTCTCTAGTCCTTAGTGTGTCTCTCTAGTCCTTAGTGTGTATATCAAGTCCTTAGAGAAGGGGCAGTAGAAACAGTCACAACACCAGCAGCTGAGGTTATTGATCTACAGAGGTTAACAAGGCGTCAGACTCACAGCTCACCTCCAACTGATATTGATGAGCTGTCTTCCTCGTCTTTCGTCAAAGTCAGAGAGAGGCCAGCGGACATGTTTATCTCAGTTTATGTCAGCCATCCTCTCCTTTTCTGCCAGGGTAATGGGATTTATTCTCAGGCCTACAGCCAAGATCACAGGCATCAACACCTGGACTATATCACATGAGAATCGCCAGGCCCAGACCTGTCCAAACACAATGCACTCATATATACACTCCTGTCAGATTATTTTTCTACAGCTTTTTTTGAAGCCTTATAGGGCTTTGTGGTTTGGTGATTGATGTTTGTGTGGTCCGTGACATGATTATGTCCCAGAGAGATGCAGCTGGACCCTTCTATCTGCATGACCATCGTTTAAAAAACATCTTTCATCCCATATGCATCCTTTCAGTATATATATATATATATATATATATATATATGCGTGTGTATATATACATGTATATATATATATATATATATATATATATATATATATATAGTATATGTGGCATTTCACCCCTGGAAGTACAGTGAGTTCATATTGAAGACACATGGGGATTACAGTATCTGTACAAAGCATCATTTTGTGGTAAATACAAATCAAATCAAATCAAACTTTATTTGTATAGCGCATTTCATACACAGAGGCAACACAATGCGCTTTACAGAGAGAAATGGGGGGTGGGCATAGGTCCCACCCCTACATATTCCAGAGAGAAGCAAAAAAAACAGTTTCACCTCGGGGCCAGAAAAGTGAGCTGGGTAAGAAGGGGTGGAGTTGGCTGGGTAGGGACAGCTGAGCTGACGACACAGAGTGGAAGAAGCTAGTCATGAGGGGGCAGGGGGCCTTTTCAGGAACCATTAAGTAGACCTTGGCCCGAGGAAGAGGGGGGGAGGTTCTCCTGGACCTGCTACAGGGTGGCCTGCAGGAGACAGTGAGGGTTCACAGGACCTGTTTAGAGTATAAGAGGAAGAGACACTAGGGAGGCGGGAGGAGGACAGGGTTAGTGGTTGTACTGGACATCCACAGCAGACACAGGGGTTTCTATCGGGCTCAGGGTGGTCTGCAGGTGACAGTGGGGCATCAACTGGACCTGGTTAGAAGGTAGGAGGGAGAGAGAGAGGCACTAGGGAGAGGGGAGGCAGAAAAGGGTTAGTAGCATGCAGAGCCATAAAAGCAACACAGGTATTAAAACAGGCCGTGCCAGTTGCAGGGCAATCAGCATCTGTATACAAATTTAAATATACACACAGTGCATAACAGGATATATACCAATGTATACAGAGGATTCACAAGCAGGCTGGAGGCTGCCTTTCTGTTTCTCTAGGTCCTGGCTAGTGATTGTAAGCTAGACTGAAAAGGTTCGTCTTGAGATCTCGCTTAAAGATTTCCATTGTTTAACCCCTTTGTAGGTACTCTACGTTGTATTTCTGTCTACTTATATTATCTTTAATTTATGTACATGTATTTGCGTACATACTGTACCAAGTTCTATTGATTGCAGGGAAAACTAAACTGCATGCTGTTTCTCATCAAGTACTTGAAGATTACTGGTCTTAGAACTGACACCCCATATTATTTCTCTCTCTCTGCCTCCCCTCTCACCCCTGCTCTCTCTCTCTCTCTCTATCTCTCTCTCTCTCTACCTCACAAATTCTCTCTTGTTCTCACCTCTCTCCCTCCTTCTCCCTCCCTCTCCCCTCCTCTCTGCTCCCTGTCTCTCTATGTGATCTAAGTCTAACAATGCGTTGTGCTCTCCTGGATGCATTACTGTGCGTTACATTACATTGACATTACAGTCATTTAGCAGATGCTTTTTATCCAAAGCGACTTACCAATAATTGCAGTGTACCGCAACTCACCAGAGCTCACAAGTGCATCCTCTTTCTAAACAAGCGACTGAGAGCACAATCCAGTGCTGAAATCAACGCAGCTAGTAAATATGAATACAATAGGCGCTTTAAGAGGCAGGATTATGGACAAGGCGCTTTAAAGGAGAATGTTAGTTTTTGACAACCTGGACCTTATTTACGGCATATTATAAGACGTTTGACTCACCGAGATAACTTTGGTGTAATTCGGAGGCCTGTAGAAGAAATTTAAAATCTAGCGCGAGCCAAGTATATCCATGTAATGGCGACAGACGGGGCACTGAGAATGCAGCTTCTAAAAAAATCTATTTTCTGCCGCGAAACGGTTGTTTTCATCAATCTGTTTTTATGAATCGCTAGTTGTGCTTACATAGAGCGAGGGCTTGTTGTGGTTTTCACATGCCTCTGTAATATGATCTTTAGAAACGTCTTTAGAAACTAAATAGCTTCCCCACTTGCTCCAGCACGCATGCGCACAGCGCGCAGACTGGCTATTCTCCGTCTGTAGGCTACACTCGCGGCTCACATTCTCTACGCTACGATCGGCTTCCATCATATTCTAAGTCATCTTCTATATCCTCAAAATCTGATAAATATTCAGGCATATTGCACACAATATTCCAGGCACCAACAAGCCGATCGTAGAGTAGAGAATGTGAGCCGAATTACACCAAAGTTATCTCAGTGAGTCAAACGTCTTATAATATGCCGTAAATAATGTCCAGGTTGTCAAAAACGAACATTCTCCTTTAAGAGGAAGGATGATGGATGATGATCTAACCATGCGTTGCGTTCTCCAGGATGGATGACGCCGAGGCCTGCTTCATCCTCAGCAGCAGGAACGAAGTCGACCGCACGGCGGCGGTAAGCCTCCCTTCACCCAGCATGACGTCTCTCTCACCGGGCTACTGTCACCCAGCATGACGTCTCTCTCACCGGGCTACCGTCACCCAGCATGACGTCTCTCTCACCGGGCTACCATCACAACTCTTTACTGTCTCCTTTTTTACACACACACAACAAAATCACTTGGGTTTATTATAATTAAACAAATGATTTTTTTGTGTGTGGATTTTTTTTTCTCCAATGAGCCAATAGAGAATTAAGCAATTGACCACGAGAGGCAGTGGGTTACAGGGGATTTTACCACAGCTACAGGGTGTTGTTAGGCCCGACGCAATAGCTTAGGCTATAGTTCTGAATTAAATGGTTGCCAGGCAACATAGGCTATCTCGCCTATTTGGGTTGGCCTTGTTCACATAAGCCATAAGGCATAATTCGGGTTGTTCACGTTTATTTGAATATTTCCAGCTATGGTGCAGTTATTAAAACAGTTCTCCAGAGCATTCGTTTTTGCTGGTAGGGGTGAGGAAGTGTTGGAGTCGGACTGATGAGTGCGATTTGTAATAGGATACGAAAAAGGCGAGGTTGCTACGAGTGGTTGCTACGCAAAGCATAGCCTACCGCTTGATTTTATCAATGTCACTGTATCTGCATGTATCTATATACTGTAGATCATGATATCAGGATTGTATGGCTGAGTGAAGGTGCGGTATGTGGGTTAGTGTTCAGTGTGTTAAGTGTGTGTTCAGTGTGTGTTTAGTGTGAGACGTTTCGTCCTCCAGGACCACCAGACCATTCTGAGAGCCTGGGCTGTGAAGGACTTCGCCCCCAACTGCCCTCTCTACGTCCAGATCCTCAAACCCGAGAACAAGTTCCACGTCAAGTTCGCTGGTGAGTTTGTGGCGTCTCTTCGACTGTTTTTCTCTGTCACTCTTTCTCTCTCTCTCTCTTACTGTTTCTATCATTTCTCCATCTATTTCTATATCACTCTTTCTCTCTCTCTCTCTCTCTCTCTCTCTCTGTAGAGCTCTCTCGTTCTTCTGTCTTCTCCATCCCTCTCTCTCTCTTACTGTTTCTCTCATTTCTCCATTTATTTCTATATCACTCTTTCTCTCTCTCTCTCTCTCTCTCTCTCTCTCGGTAGAGTTCTCTCCTTTCTCTATCTTCTCCATCCCTCTCTCTCTTACAGTTTCTCTCTCCTCATCATCACCAGATCTTTCTTACTGTTTTTTCTGTCTTCATCTCTCTCTACACCTCTCACTTTATTATCCTGTCTTTCTTTCATTCTACTGTAGTCTGTAATCTGACTCAATGGATGTAGTTTTTGGGAATAAGCATTGTTATTCGTTTATTGCCGCCAAATCAGAGGTGACAGAATTAAATCCGATTGGGCCGGCAGCTTCGGTCAGATTCAGATCCAATCCAGACTTTGCGAAACCACAACAGCCCAGTGCGGCGCTGCAATAACCTAGCAACCGCTCCGCCCACAACGTTTGAATTTGAATTTGATTGGTTTAAGGAAATGCAGCGTTTATTTCCCCTATCCCCGGATGAGTAATGAGTGCAGCCAGACCTTACTCCAGCGCCGGCGCAGTGCAAACGAAGCGTGGAGAAACACTCGGTCAGGCTGTGTGAGACTACTCTCATCCTAACTCTCTCTCACTCTTCTGGTTTGTCGATGTTAGATCACGTGGTGTGTGAGGAGGAGTTCAAGTACGCCATGTTGGCTCTCAACTGTGTGTGTCCGGCCACCTCCACCCTGGTGACCCTGCTGGTGCATACCTCCCGAGGACAGTGAGTACCCAGCAGACACGCCTCCACCCCAGCAGACACGCCTCCTCCCCAGCAGACACGCCTCCACCCCAGCAGACACGCCTCCTCCCCAGCAGACATGCCTCTCCCCCAGCAGACACGCCTCCACCCCAGCAGACACGCCCCCAACCCTCCAGACATACCTCCATCCCAGCAGACACGCCCCCATCCCAGCAGACACGCCTCTCCCCCATCAGGCACGCCTCCACCCCAGCAGACATACCCCCACCCCAGCAGACACGCCTCCTCCCCAGCAGACACGCCCCCATCCCAGCAGACACGCCTCCATCCCATCAGACACGCCTCCACCCCGAGGGACGACCATGCAGCTGTCATCCCATGGCCATGGGACCTAGGGTGCTGGGGGTGCTGTAGCCATGGGAACCAAGTGCTGCTGAGGTCGCTGTAGCCATGGGAACCGCTGTAGCGCCCTCTAGTGAGCTGATGGCAAACATGTTTTGTCTGGAAATTAGGTTGTATAATTTTAAATCAATGCATGAAAAACATTTAGCATAATCTGTACTTATTGGGCTAAAAATAGTTTGTAAAAACAGAAATAATGTGCAATATGAATCATAATTCACACATAGCATCCAATGTACACTTGTCACATTTCCCACAAGTGTGTTTCCTGTTAGTTCACTGAAGATCAGACAGCTTTTGCATACAGCTTCTGGCTCCAGCAATCACTTCTAGAGCTTAAAGGAGTACTTCACCACTGGGAATCTAAAGGTCAATTGAAATTGGGTCAACTATGTAGTAGAAATGTGCAGTTGTTTGTGCAATTTGTGCCTTATGGCCAGAGAAAAGACAGAAAACGTATTTTTTGCTCAAACGGAAGAAACCTACAACTACCACAATGCACTGCCCTCGCTGCCTTCCGTGTCCACACCCAATGGGCGGCACGTCGAAGCCGTGAAAACAGGCTAGATGTGGACCCAGATGAGGAACCGGCTGCCAGCTGTCTTGCGCACAACCTCAAGCAAAATGCATTTGCCTACATGCTTTGATCCCATTATTTTAAAGCTAATAACGCCAGCTATAGTCATCTGCAGGCAAACCAACCCCATGCATTTGCTCCAAATGGTTCAAGAAGAGCTTTCAATTTACTTTGGGCAACATTAGCCTGTGCTAAAAATCCTGAGGTAGGCTACTTTAGGTTTCATTTATATATTGGTAGTATACTAAAGTGAATACTAAAGAATATTCAGTCTAATCAGCCCTGATTGACCCCTGACAGCCAGCCCACGGCAATATGAAACAGCACCCTGGTTAGTAAAACAAACCACAACCAACATTAATATTAATAGCCTATGTTTTAATCAGAGACAATGTGAATTACACATTTAAAAAAGAAAAAATGTGTAGTGTATTGGCTCAGGTCAAACTGGTCACAGTGCATCATGAGCCTTTGCAGTCTCTTGGAATCCACGGTAGCCTACATTCACTCCAGGAAATGGTGCTAGGCTGTCAAGCGATATTGTCTACAAGAAAAGAGCAGAACATTACCAAGGCAAGCTTATTTATGCTTATAATTCAAACCGAGCCCAGTAGGCCTGTTATATAAAATTATTTCTCAATTGCTGTGTTAGTAATAAAATGCTTACTTCATGCCTAGCCATCTGTTTCTCCCAGGTGGGTTGGTGTTCACCTTCTCGATCCTAAAATAGCCTAGCCCTCGCTGTATTCCAGTTCGCTACAGATAGCCACATATGTCCGATTCCAGAAGTAGACTTTCAAAATCCTCTTCATGCATATCAGCTGGAAAATTGCCTTCTGCCATGGTCATTAGTGGATCCGGTCTGTTTCCGTCCACAGGGCGTTGTGGTTTTCTTGCCGGAGCGCGGGTGCCGCCCCTCATTTTAGGTGTAGGCGGGGACAGAAAAATGCGGAACTAGAAGTTGTAGTTCTGAGCAGGAAGGCCCAAATCTCTACAATTGACATCAAACGCGTCATTTGACATCATTTGTAGTTTTTTGTTTTTTTGAAAGTGAGAAAAATAGCCTCAGGAAACACTGAGGGATGGAAAACCACATTAATTGTAAAATACTACACATTTGGGAATGATACAAGGCTTAATGCTAATCGGTGAAGTGCCCCTTTAAGCCTGTCTTAAATGTTGCAAAAACAAAACATATGTAATTCTCTAGATCCAGATTTTCAAAGGACACTGATGGTTCTGATATTGAAAGAGTGCCCTCCTACAGATAAAAAAAAAAGTTGAGGGTAAAGCTTGGGTTCTTAGAAATAGAATAGAAATAGGTCTTGCTTTTCATTTGAAAATAGAAAGTCTACTTTCATAGACTGGGCACCACTGAAAATGAGAAACTGAATGAGGTACTAGCACTGCCTCAGAGATCACCTGGTACTAGCACTGCCTCAGAGATCACCTGGTAGGCTACTAGCACTGCCTCAGAGATCACCTGGTACTAGCACTGCCTCAGAGATCACCTGGTACTAACACTGCCTCAGAGATCACCTGGTAGTAGCATTGCCTCATAGATCACCTGGTACTAGCACTGCCTCAGAGATCACCTGGTACTAGCACTGCCTCAGAGATCACCTGGTACTACAGTAGCACTACCTCATAGATCACCTCGTACTAGCACTGCCTCATAGACAACCATAGACAATAAGACAACACATCAGGCTTACCGAGGTTAATGAAGAACCAGCCAGCTTGGGAGCAAAAGCTAACATCAGCCTAACGGCATTTGACGGACTCTTCCAACCATCCAACTTCGATTTTCCAGGCCAACATCTTGGGACAGAAAAGTCAATCAATAGCTTGGTTTAGTAAATGGAAGTGACTGCATTGGTGAATTCACCATGCAGGAAATTAGGTTTTTGACACTCAAAATGTCCTGGGGGAGGACTACTAGACCCCCGCTTAATGAGAAACGTCACTCCTGCTATTCCGAGGCTGCGTTCTCATCAGAATAGCTCAGTGTTGTGGAGTGTACGTAGTAAGTGCTGCCTCATGCGAACAACCATTAGGAGCTGTGTCTGGACTCTACACCCCGTTACAGTGAATCTACCAGAAAGACATTGCCCTGCTGTGATCTTGGCGTTGTTCCTGCGTTCAGTCATAAATCCTGCTGTGTTTGTGTGCTGGGCATATTGACAATGCTTCTCATCACTGTAATACCCGGAGATTCGGGCAGGACTCCGGGCATCGCAATTTCCTTTATGGAAACGTGGAGAGACTTGGTCCACGTTTGGGTGACAGGTGTCATTTTTCATTTCATTAACTTTTATTTAACCAGGTTTAACTGCATAGACCGTTCTACCTTCAGTAAGGTTGTTAGTAGAGGTTGCACAGGACAATTAACAGCTCTGCTGGAATGACCTACAGTATTTCATTTCAAACCTTTATTTCAACTCGTTAGACACTGAGGTTTCCCTCATTTGCGGTGTCGACGAGCTAACACAATCATACACAATCATAAACAAACAATAATAAAGAACAACAGATCAATGTACAGTGTTACAGATAGAATCATTAAAAACAATTGCAGGATGAAGTGCAAAGGCTAAGGGCCATAGATCTAAAGTCTGTCATAGTATCACACCCTACAACCTATAGTCTCCTATCACACCCTACAAACTATACTTCCCTATAAAGGAAAAAAACAGTAACTTCATTTTTGGTCGAAAACAATTTATTATATATATCATGTAGACAGCTATCTTCTCTCTAATGTGTTGTATTTTGGAGAAATATGGGGTTGAATTTACTGTTACTGCAAAAGGCCCTGTAGGCAAACAACTTTAAAGTAATTTCTCTCAGTTCTGCACTCAGGGAAGCTACTGCCTTTTTTCCCCTCTGCAACATAGTCTTCTCAAGGCTGCAAATCAAACCTTTAAATTTCTCAGGATGGAGGAAACTGTTTTGAACAAATCAGTGTACCTTTTGGGCCTGGGGTTCCATTATGGTGTAGGATGAAATTCCTGGAATTTGATGTGAACTCGTGATCAGTAATGGCAGAGTTTAAATGAAATCATTCCACAACATTTAATCCCTTAGAGTCAGTAGTTCATCAAAGTATAAACCCTTAGTTCGATACATTGTACCTTATGTTTTATCTTGTAACCAACCGTTACATTATTTACTTTACTGTCATGTCAAAAAGTAGAAAGATTGCTCTGGCTGTAGCCTATTTCGAGGCTGAAGAGGAGAGAGTTGGTCGGACTACCCGGCCTATCATATTGTCATGATTGGTCGTCTGATAAAAATACGCTTCACGTCATAGCGGATTTCTCAAAAAGTTGAACTATTTTCATCTTCAGGAATCCGCTCTGCGCAAATGCGCAGCGCTTTTCAATATCCGCCCGCATTTGATCTTTTCCCATAGCTTTGAATGAAAAATAAGCTGCCGAAATCCGCAGCGTATTTTAAAAATACCTATAGTGTGCCCAAGCCTTACATGGTTTACAGAGAGGTGACTGTTCCCATGTCCAGAGACCAGAAAGCTGACCATTCCTTCGTCCAGAGATCAGAGACCAGCGAGTTGACCGTTCCTGTGTCCTGCTGTTACAGGGAGGGCCAGATGTCTCCAGAGCAGTGGCAGAGGACGTACGGACGCTGCTCAGGGAACGAGGTTTACCACATCCGCCTCACGGACAGCAAGTTTTTCGGGGAGTATGATGGGAAGAGCTTCACCTATGCCTCCTTCCACGCCCACAAGAAGTGGGTAGACTTGTATTGTATATCTGAGACCCTCAAAGATAGTAATATTAGTCTTTCCGTCGGCGACTGCCTGTATGTTAATCCTGGTTCTCTGTCCCCTCCCCCTCAGGTACGGCGTGTGTCTGATCGCCGTTAAGCGCGAGGACAACAAGAGCATCCTGCTCAACCCGGGGCCGCGCCACATCATGGCCGCCGCCGACACCTGCTACTACATCAACATCACCAAGGAGGAGAACTCCGCCTTCATCTTCAAGCAGGAGGAGAGACACAGCAAGGGCCTGCCGGCCTCGGGGCTCTACGACGGCCCCTCCCGCCTGCCCGTACACAGCATCATCGCCAGCATGGGTGAGCCTGGGGGGCCGCGGAGGGAGGGGGGGGGGGGTCTGAGAGCCTCGCCAGACCGTCCTGATCCGGCCGGCTCACTCTCACTTTCTCTCCGATACTCTTGTTCTTGTTTAATTGTTGTTATTGAGTCTATTTCTGCAATAACTGCACTTCTGGCTGTGTTTATTCTACTAACATTAACGTAACCGCTCTTTAATATTTATCGCAGTCTATTCTTACAGCGTCTGTATAGATTTACCCGCTATTCTTATGCCGCTGCTTCGACGGCCTCAACCTAACCATAGTCTCACCAGATGTAGGTTTTGGGGATATGCTTTGTCATTAGTTTATTACTACCCAATCAGTGGACGACTGGAGATTCTCCCGGCCCCATCAGATTCAATTCAGACTACGTGAAACAAAAACAACCTAGCAACTGCTCTGCCCAAGGAGATTGTGATTAGTTTAAAGAAAGCATCCCCCCCCCCCCTATCTCCAAATGGTAATGAGTCCAGCCAGACTTTTCTCCAGCCCTGGCACAGCGTAAACGAAGTGTGGAGATAGTTCTGGCCATGCGAGTCTACCCTAACCCTAAACCAAATATGTATTTATGGCTAAAATACTTGAAATTGATGGTTAATAGATGGCAGCCGTAAGAATAGACGTGGCCGGTATGTGCCACTACAACTATTTGAATCAATACAAAAAGACACCATAAGAATAGTCACTTCCTTAATATTCTGTCTGTGTATTTGTTAATAAATGCTCATTTTGTTTTTGCAGGCTGCAGCTTTTGAATTGTAGCTTGAAAATACATTTAATGCCTTTAATAAATATATTTCCCAGTCCAAATACATCATATACCCCCCAGATCACCCCTAACCCAATAGCACTCAATCCCTCACTAGTGCGAACATACACAGTGCTACCTAGTGTAGGTAGTGTTTTATTTGTATTGTATATTATTATTTACAACATTTACTGTTTATTTAATGCTCTACATAGACCGGTGTGTCGCCTTAACCAAACCATCCCGGAGAATACCGGCACAAGCAGTCCTCAATATAATCTGACCGCAATCTGACCACATTCTAACCGCATGCCATCCCTCTCGCCCCCCTCTCTCGACCACGCCAGGCACGGTGGCCATGGATCTCCAGAACGTGGAGCCTCCCGAGGAGAGCGTCAAGCTGGCCCCGCCCACGGAGAACGGCGCCAGCAGCAGCAGCCGCCGGCCCAGCATCGCCCCGGTCCTGGAGATCGCCGACTCCAGCGCCATCCTGCCCTGCGACCTCCTCAGCGACCAATCAGAGGACGAGACTACCCAGTCAGAGGAGGAGGGCTCGGTGGGGTCAGAGTGAGTGTCGTGGGGGAGTGGTGGGGGTGGGGGGAGTGGGAGGGGTCATTGCGGATTTTTATAGTGAACTTTGACCAGATATTTATGGTACAGTCACGCGGGGGTCACGCAGACACTGGGTCACCCCTAGACTCCGTAACCCCTCTAACCTCATCTATCCGACTGTCTCAACTCATAGAGAGCAAGTGGTGACAGGGGGACTTTGGAATTGCCAGTCGGCGGTGCCCAAAGCTGAGTTTATCTCAGGCTATGCATCCTTGCTCTCCCTCAGCTTCCTTGCTCTCACCGAGACATGGATCACACCAGAGAACACTGCCACACCCGCAGCCCTGTCAGATGTGTATTCTTTCTCCCACACTCCCAGAGCTGCGAGGCGAGGTGGTGGTACTGGCCTGCTCATTTCCCCAACATGGAAATACTCACTCGTCTCCATCCCACAGTTCTCCCCTCCCTCTTTTGAATTCCATGCTGTCTCTGTCATGTATCCAATCAAGCTCACCATTGCTGTTGTGTATCGCCCACCAGGTCCTCTTGGTGAATTCCTAGAGGAGCTCGATACACTAGTTTCGCACTTCCCAGATGATGGGTCCGCACTCATCCTTCTCGGGGACTTCAACATCCAGAGTGAGAAATTGGAACCTTTCCTCTCCTTCCTCTCCTCCTTCGATCTTCACCTCTCTTCTTCTCCTCCTACTCACAAAGCCGGCAACCAGCTGGATCTCATCTTCACTAGACACTGTTCCACCCCTAACCTCTCTGTCACTCCCCTCCATCTCTCTGACCACTATTTCATGTCCTACTCCCTCTCCATCCCCTCTTCCCCTGTAACTCCTCCTCCTACCCACATGGTTACCGCCCGTAGCCATCTCCGCTCGCTCTCCCCTACTGACCTTTCCTCTACTGTCACCTCCGCCCTCCCCGCCCCTGAATCCTTCTCTCTCCTACCCTCTGATACTGCCACTGATCTTCTCCTCTCTACTCTTTCCTCTTCTCTGGACAATCTCTGTCCCCTCACCTCCAGGCCTGCACGCCCAACTCCACCTGCCCCATGGCTGTCGGACTCAGTGCGTACTGATAGACGGAGCCTGAGAATAGCTGAGCGCAAATGGAGGAAAGGCAAGCTCCCAGGGGACCTTCTTAATTTCCAATCTCTTCTTTCCACATTCTCCTCCTCTCTGTCTGCTGCTAAAGCTGCTTTCTTCCGCTCTAAAATCCTAACCTCTGCTTCCAATCCTAAAAAACTCTTTGAAACCTTCTCTTCACTACTCCAGCCCCCACCTCCTACTCCCAACTCCTCCCTTCTCCCTGATGATTTCGCCAACTTCTTTGACAAGAAAGTTAACGATATCAGATCCTCTTTCCCCCCTCCCCCGGTCAACGCTCCATGCACGAAACTCACCCCCCCATCCCCACCCTCTCTCCACTCCCTGCTCCCCCCCTCCTCTCCACGCCCCACCTTATCCCACTTTTCTCCCCTCTCCCCCAACGAGGCCCTCAACCTTGTAACATCTAACCGCCCCACCACGTGCTCCCTAGACCCTGTTCCCTCGACTCTCCTTCAGTCTGTTGCACCCGAACTCCTTCCCTTCCTAACCCACCTCATCAATGCATCTCTTGTTTCAGGATGTTTTCCCTCTGCTTTCAAGACTGCCAGAGTCACCCCCCTCCTAAAGAAACCATCTCTCGACCCCTCTGATGTCAAAAACTACAGACCGGTTTCCCTTCTATCCTTTCTATCCAAAACACTTGAACGTGCTATCTTTAACCAACTGTCTTCGTACCTCCACCAGAACGACCTCCTAGATCCCCACCAATCCGGGTTCAAGGCTGGCCACTCGACAGAGACCGCCCTCCTTGCAGTAACAGAGTCACTCCATGCCGCTAGAGCGAACTCTCTCTCCTCTGTCCTGATACTCCTAGACCTGTCAGCAGCATTTGATACGGTAGACCACCAGATCCTCCTCTCCACCCTCGAGGAGAAAGGCATCGATGGCTCTGCACACTCCCTGTTTGCATCCTACCTGACGGGCCGCTCCTACCAGGTGACATGGAGAGGGTCGACGTCGGAACCACGTAGTCTGACTACGGGGGTTCCACAAGGGTCTGTCCTGGGTCCTCTCCTGTTTTCCCTCTACACTACATCTCTGGGCGCTGTCATTCGCTCGCATGGCTTCTCCTATCACTGCTATGCCGATGACACCCAACTGGTTCTGTCATTTCCCCCTTCTGATACAGAAGTGGAGACACGCATAGCTGGGTGCTTGGCTGACATTTCGGAGTGGATGACGACACATCACCTCAAGCTCAATCTGGACAAGACTGAGCTGCTGTTCCTCCCGGGGAAGGGCTGTCCGCACCGGGACCTGGCCATCACCATTGAAGACACAGTGGTGACCCCGACTCGGACTGCGAGGAATCTGGGTGTGACCCTGGATGACCAACTGTCATTTTCCTCACATGTCACATCCGTCACACATTCCTGCAGATTCATGCTCTACCACATCAGGAGGATTCGCCCTTTCCTCACTAATGAAACGGCGCAGGTACTCATCCAGGCCCTGGTCATCTCCCGCCTGGACTACTGCAACTCCCTCCTCGCGGGGGCACCGGCGTCAGCCATTAAACCTCTGGAACTTGTCCAGAAAGCTGCTGCTCGCCTGGTGTTCAACCACCCCAAATTCTCCCACACAACTTCCCTCCTCCGTTCCCTACACTGGCTCCCTGTAGCGGCTCGCATCCAGTTTAAAACTCTGGCGCTAACCTACAGGGCAATGAAAGGAACAGCCCCCTCCTACCTCCAGGCCATGGTCAAACCCTACATCCCCTCCCGACCACTACGCTCTGCTACCTCAGGGCGACTGGTTGCCCCGTCACTCCGAGGCTCCTGCGGTCGATCGACACGGTCACGGCTCTTCTCTGTCCTGGCCCCGCAGTGGTGGAATGAGCTGCCCACTGATGTCAGGACAGCAGAGTCGCTGCCCATCTTTCGTCGCAGGCTCAAAACTCATCTCTTCAAGAAGTACTACAACAATCCTCCCACCTAAGCACTTATTATATTATATTGCACTGTACTTTAGATTGTGATTCTTGCACTTTGCCTTCAGCACTAGATTATGCTCTTAGTCACTTGTTTGTTTTAGAAAGAAAATGCACTTGTGAGTTCTGGCAAGTAGTAGTACATTGGCTCTTCCTACGTTAAATGCAATTATTGTTAGTCGCTTTGGATAAAAGCGTCTGCTAAATGACTGTAATGTAATGTAATGTACAGTACACTTCTTCTTCATACCCGAGAGTCACAGGAGATCAGAGATCTGTCATCGGAGGTTTGACCTCTGTCTTAGAGGTCACGCAGTCCTGAGATGAATGGAGTTAGAATGTTTAA
The DNA here is from genome assembly GCF_949987555.1 of Borostomias antarcticus. Lineage (NCBI taxonomy): Eukaryota > Metazoa > Chordata > Actinopteri > Stomiiformes > Stomiidae > Borostomias > Borostomias antarcticus. The sequence goes on along the minus strand of NC_140239.1, from coordinate 9,304,185 downwards.
GTAATCCGTGTGTCGTGAAGTGTTAAGGAAGTGGTCGCAGTGATGAATGTGTGATTAAAAACAAGGTCAGCTCTTCTCTCCAGAGAGCGTTCGTGGACAGTGGGCTGGACACCTTCTCATCTCATTAATCATCTCATTAATCACAAAAGGAAAACTGGACAGACTTGAATCTGTCTCTCTTTTTCTCTCTCTCTCGCACGCGCACGTGCTTACTATCTCTTTTCTCCCTTTGTCTTTCCTTCTATCATCCTTCTTTCATTATATAACTCCGCCCCCCCCCACACACACACACACTCACGCACACACACACACACACACACACACACACACACACACACACACATCCTTCCCGCTGCAGGAGATTGAGACATATCTCTGGCCAGATTGTGTATGTGTGTGTGTGTGTGTGTGTGTGTGTGTGCATGCGTGTATGTGTGTGCGTGTGTGTGTGTGTGTGTGTGTGTGCCTGCGCTTCCAGCGATGTCCCGTTCTCAGCCCCATACAAGCCCACTCAGCCCTGCGTCTGCTCAGCGCAACGTTCAGATTATATTAGATCACCATCTTCCACTACTCTGAACCAGCGTAGCCCTGAGCTCCCATCCTGCCCCTGACAGTTCCTCTGCCACAGGGCGCCTGCTTGGTTTCCCTGCTCCGCGGGTCAGATGGGCTACACTGACTGGAGCGAGAGATGTGGCTCTGCTTTGTGTGAGCCTGTTGAGACGCTCAGGAGAGTCAACCGGCGGCCACACATTGCCCCCGTGTGGCGGTTTGACGGAAATGCAGTTTAGCTGCGCTGTGAAAGCTCATGATGTGTAGGCGCTTGGAAAAGAGACCAGGATTTGAATGATAGCTATTGCTAACGTTGACAAACAGCTTGATAACGCTGACAGCTGGGTATGCTGTTTTTATTCTCTATCAGTCTCATCTTTTGTTACGGGTCTTCCTGTGTGTTTCCTGTGTATGTGCCCATGTGCCTGCGTATGTGTATTTACTGTGTGTGTGTGTGTGTGTGTGTGTGTGTGTGTGTGTGTGTGTGTGTGTGTGTGTGTGTGTGTGTGTGCGTGTGTGTGTGTGTGTGTGTGTGCGATTGTGTGTGTGTTTTAACCTCAGCTTTGTGAAAGGCTACCCACCCAACTCCCCCTACATTGGCAGCTCGCCCACCTTGTGCCACCTGCTGCCGGAGAAAGCCCCGTTCTGCTGCCTGCGTCTGGAAAAGGTGAGCCGGACGAACCACGGATGAGAGCAGTTCAAGTTCGTTTCACTTTATTATTCAGTCTGAACAGGCTCCCATTGCAGCCGTTTTCCGAGACGGGCGTCGCCGAAGAGGGGGAGTCCTCAGCGATTAGTTCATCCAATCCAAATCTAACCAATCACATGGCACGGTTTAATTCTGTCATCGCATTCAGAGGACGCTGATTGGCCTGGTTGGAATTCCAACCGAGAAATCACTCTGGACCAGAACCTTTCCTGACCCTGAATTGCATTTAAAAAAATTATGTTTCAGGGGCTGGAGTCAGACTAGGATTACATTAGGCTTTTTTGGGGGGGGAAAATAACTTCTCTTTGGAGGCGTTGAAGTAAAGCCACTCTACCCTGCTCCAAATGTACCTGATCTCTCTCACACAGTGGCATTATAGTCATACTATACAATAATCAGCAGCACAGTGATCATTAAAATTAATGACTAATTGATAGAATTATAACAACATTATTATATTTCTCTACACAGTTTGTATTGACATTGACCTGGGTGAATTCACATCATTTCAATAGGTTTCTCTGATCAAAGCAGAATTATCGGTGATCGTCAATACCTTATGTCAGCCACCAATATATTCATCACTATTGCTATATGAATTCTCAGAGCTGGTGTCTCACTTGGTATCTCTAGATATGATAGAATAATCTTGAATGGAGACCTTGATACTCATATTAATAAGAGGGATGACTCCAAAGCTACTGTATGGAGCTTATGAATCTAATAGCTGTGAACTTCCCCAACATGTAAATGAAGCCCCTCATCAGCATGGTAACATTGCTGACCTAGTAATAACAACAGGGCTAAACATTGATGTTTCAATATTCAAATAACCTATTTCTCACCATCGCTGTGTGGTTTTTAATGGCAACCTAATCTAGACTAAAAGGTAATAATTTGAGCCATACAGTTCTGACTGCTCTATAAACAGCACTCTATCACTGTTTTTATGTTCATTTTATGTCTATTTTATGTGAAGCAGTTGGCGCATGTAGTTTCTTATTGTAAAGCACTTTGAGCTGCATTTTTTAATGAAATGTGTTATACAAATAATGATTATGATTATTATTATTATTATTATTATTATTATTATTATTATTATATACACAATGAACAGCATTGTAACTATATTCTCTCTACTATGTCCACAGGGTTGCAGGCACAACAGTTTTGAGGATGCCAAGGCCTATGGCTTCAAGAACAAGCTGATCATAGTGTCAGCAGAGACAGCGGGGAACGGCCTCTACAATTTCATCGTCCCGCTGCGGGCGTACTACCGCCCCAGGAAGGAGCTCAACCCCATCGTGCTGCTGCTGGACTACCCGTAGGTCACCACCGTCGCACTGTAGGTCTGTCAGTCAGGATGTACAGGAGGTCTATATGTTTGAATATACTATAGGTCTGTATGTCAGTCTGGATAGACTGTTCTGTAGGGACTAAAACCAGACTCTATACTCAGACATTTGACTCTCCAGGAAGGACATTGTCCACTCTTGCTTCATAAGATTTTGACCTGATGGAAAGATGAAAATTAAGTTCTGTAGTGGGGAGTAGCTCAACCAGAAGACATGTCAGTGTTACTGTACCAGGGAGTAGCTGTACCAGAAGACATGTCGGTGTTACTGTACCAGGGAGTAGCAGTACCAGAAGACGTGTCAGTGTTACAGTACCAGGGAGTAGCTGTACCAGAAGACATGTCAGTGCTACAGTACCAGGGAGTAGCTTTACCAGAAGACATGTCAGTGTTACAGTACCAGGGAGTAGCTGAACCAGAAGACATGTCAGTGTTACAGTACCAGGGAGTAGTTTTACCAGAAGACATGTCAGTGTAACAGTACCAGGGAGTAGCTGAACCAGAAGACATGTCAGTGTTACAGTACCAGGGAGTAGCTGAACCAGAAGACATGTCAGTGTTACAGTACCAGGGAGTAGCTTTACCAGAAGACATGTCAGTGTTACAGTACCAGGGAGTAGCTGAACCAGAAGACATGTCAGTGTTACAGTACCAGGGAGTAGCTGAACCAGAAGACATGTCAGTGTTACAGTACCAGGGAGTAGCTGAACCAGAAGACATGTCAGTGTTACAGTACCAGGGAGTAGCTGTACCAGAAGACATGTCAGTGTTACAGTACCAGGGAGTAGCTGTACCAGAAGACATGTCAGTGTTACAGTACCAGGGAGTAGCTGAACCAGAAGACATGTCAGTGTTACAGTACCAGGGAGTAGCTGTACCAGAAGACATGTCAGTGTTACTGTAGTTGCCGTGGGGAGTAGATTCTAATAAGATTGTTGCCTTATTCATGGCTTTGCTGCTGGGTTGATGGTTTTGCAAAGCAGTTTCAGGTGTGTGTGTGTGTATGTGTGTGTGTGTGTGTGTGTGTGTGTGTGTGTGTGTGTGGGTGTGTGTGTGCGCGTTTTCTGTTCATGTGAATGTGTGTGTGTGTGTGTGTGTGTGTGCACATGTTCTGTCTATGTGAATGTGTGTGTGTGTGTGTGTGTTGTGTCTATGTGTGGCCTATAATAAAATGTTGCTTTTATAATTCATGATGGGTTTAATTAATTCATAGAAACAGGGAGAGAGAGGGGGTTACAGTAATGCCTCACAGTCTGCATTTATGAGAAGCTAATGTTGTTTCCCTCTCAGCTATTAATTAAAAGAAAACATATTCCCCTACCTATCACATAAATCAGCCTGGAAATATTAGAAATGCCCACCACCCACCCGCCGGGATTATTAAAGTTCTTATCTTCAACAAGTCCTTGAAAAGTAGAACTCCTGCACATCTATTCATCTCGTTTGCCCCGTCCAGTCTTGCCCCGTCCTGTCCTGCACTGCCCCATCCCTCACACACTCTTCTTCACCTGCAGTCAGTCGAAACATAACGTTTCAGTCGTCTGATCTTCATCACATAGTCTTTTGGTGAAGGTCAGACGACCAAAATGTGTTTGAAATAAATGGATTGACTGCAAGAAGACAGTGTGCAGAAACAAATGAAATGACAACGCCTATTATGTAATTCAATGCAGCCAAAAAGGCTAATGTTTTGCTAAGTTGATTAGCGTCAGCTGCTTCCTGTTTGTCCCAGGCCTGACAACCATTTCCTGGAGGCCATCTGCTGTTTTCCCATGGTCTACTTCATGGCTGGAACCATCGATAAGTAGGTTCACCACTCACTCAGTACAGAACATTTACAGTACACTGTTACAAGGAGCAACAATGTATCATCCTTTATGTGTGTGTGTGTTTCAGTCTCAGTCCATAGACTGAGACAGAAAACTGGTGGTTAAGATTCCCAAAGCTTATGTATCTATTATTGTTTGTGTTCAAGGATTTATTTTCAAATGTGAACACAAATATATTAAAGTGTATGTGTGTGTGTGTGCGCACATGCGTGTGTGCGCGCCTGCGTGTGTGTGTGTGTGTGTGTGCGCACCTGTGTGTGTGTGTGTGTGTGTGTGTGCGTGCGTGTGTGTGTGTGTGTGGCAGCCTGGATAACCTGCTGCAGTGTGGGATCCTCTATGCTGACAACCTGGTGGTGGTGGACAAGGAGAGCACCATGAGCGCTGAGGAGGACTACATGGCCGACGCCAAGACCATCGTCAACGTCCAGACCATGTTCAGGTACCCAGATACCATCCAGACCATGTTCAGGTACCCAGATACCATCCAGACCATGTTCAGGTACCCAGATACCATCCAGACCATGTTCAGGTACCCAGATACCGCCCAGGCCATGTTCAGGTACCCAGATACGGTCCAGACCATGTTCAGGTACCCAGATACCGCCCAGGCCATGTTCAGGTACCCAGATACCATCCAGGCCATGTTCAAGTACCCAGATACGGTCCAGGCCATGTTCAGGTACCCAGATACCATCCAGACCATGTTCAGGTACCCAGATACCGCCCAGGCCATGTTCAGGTACCCAGATACCGTCCAGTCCATGTTCAGGTACCAAGATACCATCCATATCATGTTCAGGTACCCAGATACCGTCCAGGCCATGTTCAGGTACCCAGATACGGTCCAGACCATGTGCAGGTACCCAGATAACGTCCAGACCATGTTCAGATACCCAGATACCGTCCAGACCATGTTTAGCTACCCAGATACCATCCAGGCCATGTTTAGGTACCCAGATACCATCCAGGCCATGTTTAGGTACCCAGATACGCCTGTTAGTGTCCTGAGGTGGCTAGAACTGACCCTGGAGGGTTTCTGGGTAGGGCTGGCTTAGCACCATCCTGTCAGAGATGTATTCATCTGCATTCAGGAAAACTGGATATATTCACAGGTTGTGAACCTGAAGAAGCCTTGTCTGAGCGAAACGCGTTGTGCGAATAAAAGTATGAAGCATCAGATTTGTCCATCGCTTTTATTTTATTTTCTGCTGTGCGGTCCCTTCCTGCATTAGGAAGGTGCTCTCTTTTTTGTTTAACCGCCCAGGCCATGGTCAGGTACCCAGATACCGTCCAGGCCATGTTCAGGTACCCAGGTACCATCCAGACCATGTTCAGGTACCCAGATACCGTCCAGGCCATGTTCAGGTACCCAGATACCATCCAGGCCATGTTCAGGTACCCAGGTACCATCCAGTCCATGTTCAGGTACCCAGATACCGCCCAGGCCATGTTCACGTACACAGATACCGTCCAGACCATGTTCAGGTACCCAGATACCGTGCAGGCCATGTTCAGGTACCCAGATACCGTCCAGACCATGTTCAGGTACCCAGATACCGTCCAGACCATGTTCCGGTACTCAGATACCGTCCAGGCCATGTTCAGGTACCCAGATACCGTCATCTGCATGCAGGAAAACAGGATTTATTCACGGGTTGTGTCACTATTCTGTATCTTTAGAGATCTCATTGTCAAGTACCAATGCTGTAAGTTACACAGGCATCAAGGGTCTTTACTCATTCCAGGGGAAATTTTTAGTTTAGTTTAATTTATTAGACCATAGTTAAAATACATGATAGAGCAAGTCATTCATCGTAAAAATGTCAAGGATGGCACAAAAAAGTCAAAGACTTATTTCCGTTAGCGGATGAGTTGAAATTGATTCAAATCGAACGGTAACAAGAAATACGTTGGTAGAGAAGAGTTTTACTGCATCACAAAACTCCTTTAGTTGTTTTTCAAGAGAGAATTGCCAAGGAAAGACATTGTAAATAGCTTCTATCTGTGCTCTTATTTCAAAGCCTGAAATGAAAGTGACCCATCATTGCCACCCTGGTCCCATCCATTCCCCCAAGAATTTAATCGAATCTGTCTCCAAGAATTGAATCGAATCTCTCTGTCCTCTGACCATCTGCAACTCTACCTTTCATTGAGAATGTGAGATGGCAGTGTATTTCAGTTACAATACCAAATAACAAAGTATTTATCTCTATCTATGTATCTACTGTACCTCTCTCTCTCTCTCAGTTCAATTTCAATTAAATTCAAATATTTTTATTAGCATGACATACTGTACACAGTAAATATTAGTTGGCTCATGCACTAATACTGTTTTAACTCTTAAACATTTGAAATAGATAAATGTTTTATGTATTTATATAGTGTGTATGTGTTATGTTTATGTGTGTGTGTATGTCCTGAATGTATGTACAGTACATGTATATGACTGTGATGTGTCTCACCTGTCTCTGTCTGTCTCCC
>NC_140239.1:9259763-9292263 GCF_949987555.1 Borostomias antarcticus | reverse complement strand
ATGTTCTGTAAATAAAAGTAAGTCTATCATGTTCCTACACAAAGTTATACTTTTTTTTTTTTTTTTTTTTTTATGTGGGTGTAATGACAAAATTGGCCCCTGGGGTAAGATTGGCGTTAGTCATTGAGTTGGATTTTTCTATTTTGGAATCAAAACAAGCACTACCCCTAACACCGCATTATTAGATGCGGTTCCGGATCTATATCTATGCCTTTAATAACTCCCTAAAACCGTATCTAGTCCTTGTACAACTCCATAACTGTGTGGCGACCGTTTAAAGGGGTGAGAGGCGAGGAAATATGTTGAGGGACACTCAGAGGGTACCTGAAACTTGAAATGATTCGCTTGGAACATTGTCCAAAATAGGGAGCGATTTAGCGTTGCACACCTGATCCAAATCTAAACTCATGAAAAATCCACATGTATACCATTAATAACTTCCAACACCGTATCTAGTCCTTGTATTTTAAAAATATTTTTAAAGGAGTGAAAAGCAAGGAAATATGTTGAGGGACACTCGACAGTGTCAGAAATATTTTAATGTTTGTCCTTGGACATTCTGAAAAATCGCCAGCATTTTAACATACCGGACAGATTCACTTCTAAAACCATAGGACAACTCCAGATCTATGAAAATTGTGCCTTAATAGCGCCTCCTGTTGGCGGGGAACATCACTGCAGGATTATTCCAATTTCGTAAAATAACATTTGGTGACTGACAACTAGGGTTGCAAGGGGGCGGAAAATTTCTGGTAAATTTTCAGAAACTACGGAAATTTCCCATGGGGAGTTAAGCTTGCTTTGAAAAAAATGTGTAGCCTGTAACAGCTTTTTTTGACCAATTTTTTAAATCTTATTTTATATACTACTTTTTTTTTTTTTTTACAATTATTTATCCTGTTTTCATCCAATTTGTTAGCCAATTGACCCTGACCTAGTGTCCAATTTCCCTCTACTAACTGTTAATGATTCGTTTACAACCCAGCCAGTTGGTAATGTGAAAGGGAGAGACAACTCCTTGACTCTCTCAGCTCACAACTGTAATTCTACTGACACCTGCTGGCAAAGATAATTTAGAGCAGCTAATATCACCGAAAGTCTGGTATCGCTAGACTACGTCGCACCTGCCGGAGTGCTGAAACATTACTGATTTAACTGATTTTGATTGACAACTTCACCATTGATTGGCAATTTGGCCACACCTGTAGTAGCCTAATCGGTGTGTGCGGGACCTGCCCACGTGCCCGACAAGCTCCTTGAACAGAGCAGGGCCACACAGCACCTCTGTTGGGAAGAGGACAGGTGAACCCTGACCCTAACCTCCGCTGGGAAGAGGACAGGCTAACCCTGACCCTAACCTCCGCTGGGAAGAGGACAGGCTAACCCTGACCCTAACCTCCGCTGGGAAGAGGACAGGCTAACCCTGACCCTAACCTCCACTGGGAAGAGGACAGGCTAACCCTGACCCTAACCTCCGCTGGGAAGAGGACAGGCTAACCCTGACCCTAACCTCCGCTGGGAAGAGGACAGGCTAACCCTGACCCTAACCTCCGCTGGGAAGAGGACAGGCTAACCCTGACCCTAACCTCCACTGGGAACAGGATAGGCTAACCCTGACCCTAACGGGTTCAGAGGATATAGACACGGTGCTGTGGCATAGCTGGTTGGTTGTTAGGGCACTTGGCAGTTGGCGGTAGTTGTGTAATAATGATAATGTGACAATTAACAGAAGGAATATGGCTTTGCTCTTATATGAATACAATTGCCTTAACCTCTGAGCTTGTTGGTATAACGAATCTGTCACTTAACCTTCAGTTAGTTGGTATTATGAATCTGTCATCTCATAATTACTACCTACTGTACTAATGTCAGGAATGACAAGGCATTCTGTTGATATTGTTGAAATGTGTTATTATGATGCGTTGTAATCATTATTACATAGTCCATGACTGTTGTTTTCACTGCGATTCACCCATAGAAAGAGATCTCTCGTTCTTTGAATTCACCTCATATCCTGTTTTTGATGGGGGAGGGTGGTGAGAGCTTCATAACACCTCACACCATTAAACCTAATCATCCTATCATCACCATTAAACCTAATCACCCTATCATCACCATTAAACCTAATCATCCTATCCACCATTAAACCTAATCACCCTATCATCACCATTAAACCGAATCACCCTATCATCACCATTAAACCTAATCATCCTATCATCACCATTAAACCTAATCATCCTATCATCACCATTAAACCTAATCATCCTATCATCACCATTAAACCTAATCATCCTATCATCACCATTAAACCTAATCATCCTATCATCACCATTAAACGTAATCATCCTATCATCACCATTAAACCTAATCACCCTATCATCACCATTAAACCGAATCACCCTATCATCACCATTAAACCTAATCATCCTATCATCACCATTAAACCTAATCATCCTATCATCACCATTAAATCTAATCATCCTATCCACCATTAAACCTAATCAACCTATCATCACCATTAAACCTAATCATCCTATCCACCATTAAACCTAATCAACCTATCATCACCATTAAACCTAATCATCCTATCATCACCATTAAATCTAATCATCCTATCCACCATTAAACCTAATCATCCTATCCACCATTAAACCTAATCACCCTATCATCACCATTAAACCTAATCATCCTATCATCACCATTAAACCTAATCACCCTATCATCACCATTAAACCTAATCACCCTATCATCACCATTAAACCTAATCATCCTATCATCACCATTAAACCTAATCATCCTATCATCACCATTAAACCTAATCACCCTATCATCACCATTAAACCTAATCAACCTATCATCACCATTAAACCTAATCATCCTATCATCACCATTAAACCTAATTAACCTATCATCACCATTAAACCTAATCATCCTATCATCACCATTAAACCTAATCATCCTATCATCACCATTAAACCTAATCAACCTATCATCACCATTAAACCTAATCACCCTATCATCACCATTAAACCTAATCATCCTATCCACCATTAAACCTAATCACCCTATCATCACCATTAAACGTAATCATCCTATCATCAGTAACACCTAAAATTACCATGTTGGGGTATACCATGTTCATTCTACCACTCACCATGATGTCAATATACTACAACAATGTTGATACACCATGAAAAGAGGTGTATCCGGACTGAAACAATCCATCATACTTCTGGATATGTACCAGATAATCGGATGTATCGGTGAAAAACCGGGGTATCATTTTTTTCCCGGATACTTCTGATTATCTGGTACATATCCAGGAGTATGAGACATTGTTCCAGTCTGGATATACCTCATCACACAGTATAAAACCTCATATATAAGTATGTGCATAACCCTTCGTGACACTCAAATGCATGACAGGGCCTACGGGACTACAAATCTCTGGAGCATTGTGCATTTGATTGCCGACTGCATTGTGCATACTGCATACCCCAACCCTAACCCGTACTGCAAACCCCTCTCTTTCAGTTCAACCCTGACCCTTACTATAACCATACCCGCTCTTTCAGTTCAAACCTGACCCTTACTATAACCACACTCGCTCTTTCAGTTCAACCCTGACCCTTACTATAACCACACCCGCTCTTTCAGTTCAACCCTGACCCTTACTATAACCACACTCGCTCTTTCAGTTCAACCCTGACCCTTACTATAACCACACTCGCTCTTTCAGTTCAACCCTGACCCTTACTATAACCACACTCGCTCTTTCAGTTCAACCCTGACCCTTACTATAACCACACTCGCTCTTTCAGTTCAACCCTGACCCTCACTATAACCACACTCGCTTTTTCAGTTCAACCCTGACCCTTACTATAACCACACTCGCTCTTTCAGTTCAACCCTGACCCTTACTATAACCATACCCGCTCTTTCAGTTCAACCCTGACCCTTACTATAACCACACTCGCTCTTTCAGTTCAACCCTGACCCTTACTATAACCACACTCGCTCTTTCAGTTCAACCCTGACCCTTACTATAACCACACTCGCTCTTTCAGTTCAACCCTGACCCTTACTATAACCACACTCGCTCTTTCAGTTCAACCCTGACCCTTACTATAACCACACTCGCTCTTTCAGTTCAACCCTGACCCTTACTTTAACCACACTCGCTCTTTCAGTTCAACCCTGACCCTTACTATAACCACACTCGCTCTTTCAGTTCTTTACTCTCTTCTTGTTTTTCCTCAGTTTAATCATGTTGGCAAAATAGAATCATGTTCCAAAGTGATGATAAAATATAGAATGAATGATAGCTTTGATTTTATTGCACTAAAGATGTTTTGTTTGATATCTGACATCTCAGTACCACTTTACATTACAGCACGGTAATAACATAGTAATACCCTGGTAATATTATTATTACTAGGGAATTACCAACAAATTACTAGTAGTTACCGGTAGTTACCAAGAGTAGTTACCATGGAGTTACCAATTAATAAACCCTGTGATATCTACATAATTTCTAGGAAATTACCAAGTAATTACCATTAGTTTAGTAGTAGTTACCATATAAACCATAAAATTTACCCACTAGTAAACCCTGTAATATCTACATTATTTCTAGGAAATTACTAAGAAATTACCATTAGTTATTGGTACTTACTAGAAGTAGTTACCATATAGTTACCCCCCCCCCCCCCCCCCCCCGCCCCATCCCTATTTAAGGTGTGATTTGTTACCTGGAAACAGAGATTATATTTTCAATGTAATTATGTGGAAATTGAGCTGGAAAATGCTATTTTACTCATTTCTATTTAATTATATGGTTATATCTTTCCAAAAATCCCAATTAGGCTCATGGCCTGTTACCTGGAAACAGAGATGGTAGTTTCTATGTAATAACATGGAATCGGAGCTGGAAAATGCAACTTAACCTGTTTCTATGTAATTATGTGGTTATATCCTTAAAATCCCAACTAATTAATGGCTTATTACCTGGAAACAGAGATGGTAATTTATATGTAATAAGATGGAATCTGAGCTGGAAAATACAACTTTACTTGATCTATGTAATTATAAGGTTAGTTATTTCCTAAAACCCCAACTAAGCTCATGGATTGTTAGCTGGAAACAAATATGGTAGATTATATGTAATAACATGGAATCAGAGCTGGAAAATGCAATATTACCCATTTCGGTTTAATTATATAGTCATATCCTTCCTAAAATCCAAACTAAGGTCATGGTGTGTTACCTGTAAGTTATGGCAGGTAAATAATTATAAGAAATCTAAGATGGTATGTGATACATTATTGGTGAAAGCATGTCAAGCCATTTACAAACCAATAATAAACATGACAAAGTTATTTGAACTTTAATAGTAAAAAAAATAAAAAGAATAAATGTCAGTGATGCTTCTGGTAACTCTATACACACACACACATGATTAGACGTGATATTTAGCTCTAATATCTTTAAAGTGGCAACCAAGGACACCCTTGCGGTGTTTTTGTCCCAACCAATAATTCCACTGAATGAAGGCAAGGTTCTGCTTGAGCGTCTTCATTTTCCAGCTCAGAGTCCACGTTATTACGTAGAAACTACCATCTCTGTTTCCAGGTAATAAACTGTGACCTTTGTTTGGATTTGAGGAAGGATATAACCATATAATTACTTAGAAACAGGTAAAGTTGCATTTTCCAGCTCAGATTCCATGTTATTACATAGAAATTGCCACCTCTGTTTCCAGATAATAAACCATGAGCTTAATTGGGACATTAGGAAGGATAATAACCATATAATTACATAGAAACGGGTAAAGTTGCATTTCCAGCTCAGTTTCCACATTATTACATGGAAACTACAATCTCGTTACATGGAAACTCTAGTTTCTAGGTAACAAATTGTACCTTAAATAGGGATTGGGGGGGTAACTATATGGTAACTACAACTAATAACTACCGATAACTAATGGTAATTGCTTAGTAATTTCCTAGTAATAATGTAGATATTAAAGGGTTTATTAGTGGGTAACTACATGGTAACTACTACTAATAACTACCGATAACTAATAGTAATTACTTGGTAATTTCCTAGTAATAATGTAGATATTACAGGGATTATTAGTGGGTAACTATATGGTAACCACTACTAATAACTACCGATAACTAATAGTAATTACTTGGTAATTTACTAGTAATTATGTAGATTATTACAGGGTCTATTAGTTGGTAACTACATGGTAACTACTCCTGGTAACTACTAGTAATTTGTTGGTAATAGGGTAGGGTAGGGTATTACTATGTTATTACCGTGCTGTAATATAAAGCGGTACCGACATCTCTTAACCGAACACATCAGAACATTATTCTTTTTCTTCAGCATAACTCTTTTGCATAAGGAGGCACCCTCATCTTGACCCTCACCCTCACCTTGAAAACTGCTGTTGCTGCTGCTGCTGCTTGGCTGATCTTTTCCTTCTTGTCTCCTCTCCTCTGCTCGTCCGCGTCCTCTGTGGCCTGTAGAGGATGTTGCTAATCTAACCGCGAGTGATGTCATGAACCGAGTAAATCTAGGATATTTACAAGGTAATGCTCCATAGTGCTCACATACATGTACTGACTGGTCACTGATCAACAGAGATGTACTGTATGTGGAGCTTGGAATTTGTGTTTGGATCTGTCCCAAATGTTAGAACAGTGTTGGGCTCCTGGTAAATGGGATAATGTTAGAATAGTGTTGGGCTCATGTCAACTGGGATAATGTTAGAACAGTGTTGGGCTCCTGTTAACTGGGATAATGTTAGAATAGTGTTGGGCTCCTGTCAACAGGGATAATGTTAGAATAATGTTGGGCTCCTGTCAACTGGGATAATGTTAGAATAATGTTGGGCTCCTGTTAACCAGGATAATGTTAGAACAGTGTTGGGCTCCTGTTAACTGGGATAATGTTAGAATAATGTTGGGCTCCTGTTAACTGGGATAATGTTAGAATAGTGTTGGGCTCCTGTTAACTGGGATAATGTTAGAATAGTGTTGGGCTCCTGTTCACTGGGATAATGTTAGAATAGTGTTGGGCTCCTGTTAACTGGTATAATGTTAGAATAGTGTTGGGCTCCTGTTAACTGGGATAATGTTAGAATAGTGTTGGGCTCCTGTAAACTGGGATAATGTTAGAATAGTGTTGGGCTCCTGTTAACTGGGATAATGTTAGAATAGTGTTGGGCTCCTGTTAACTGGATAATGTTAGTATAGTGTTGGGCTCCTGTTAACTGAGGTCTTGGGCGTCGGCAGGGAAGGCATTCCTACATCCTCTGCCCCTTAGAGAGGAAGACATATTAGGATCAGATCATGTGGTTGATCCTTCACATACTATCAGTATTTTCCACTATATTATTACATGTTTTGATTGAACATCTACGTGTATATGGAAAATTTGAAAGGGACAATGTTGAGTTATTCATATTCAACCTTTTCTGTGGACTGTGAGGTTAAAGTAGTAGTTTGATATTTAGCATCATAAGCCCTGTTATAAGCTATTTACAGTACATATACAACGGTTCATATAAAGGTTTTGAGACACTGCTCTTGAGATATTAGTGCTCATTGATCATGTCACAGCTAAGTACACAATGGATCCATTATATGGTTAGCTGTTACTTAGCTGTGACATGAGCAAATAGCACTAATATCTCAAGAGTGCACAGTCTGCCAAAATGTTTGGTATGATCATGAATAATCTTGTAACAGGATGTATGACACTAAATATCAAACTAGTCCTTTAACAGTGCTGACTTACTTAGAGTTGCAGGGCATTACAGAGCTGCAGGAGAACAGGCTGTCAGGTTAGCTGGCGACACAGCTCGGCTCACCACTGCTGCATGTCTGACTCTGTGTCCTGGCCAAGTGGCACATCTGCAGTCTCTCTCTCTCTCTCTTTCTACTGTATCTATCTCTATTGATCTCTCTGTCTCTCTCTTTGGTCTCTCTCTGTCTGTTCCCCTGCATTGTGTTGATTGGCCGCTGTCGCACCCTGATGATGTTGGAGGGCCAGTTACGACAGGGCGCTGCCACTAGATGGCGCAGGGGGCAGAGAGGAGCGGAAAACATGCATGTGTTCAGAAGGTCTATACTCTGTAGAATATAACTACAAAGAGAATGATATTGTACTTTGTACGATAAAACACTGTTAATAGAAGTCCCCATTCGTTTGTTATTTGCACGATTACTACACTGTAAGATTCACCCTAAAACCTTCAAAACATTTATTCTGTCTTGGAGTAAGAGGTTATCTTCCTCATACGATGTTTAGATGATCCTAGACGGACGCTTCTGTCACCCCTCCCACACGCCCAAATGTGTCGTTTTGCTTCACTCGTCTGGTTTGAGCCGCACTTGGTCGAGTGTGTCCGAGAGTGCCAGAGCATGCCCTCTGTGTGTGTGTGTGTGTGTGTACCTTATCCAACTCCCGGGCGGTGGTAGGGAGTTGTTGTGTGTTGTTGGCATGGCAAGCTGCAGCCTCGTGACGTTGATGCCCGCCAGGTGTGTCTCCTGGAATGCACAGGAACGGGAATGGGACGGACGCGGACTCTTGTCTGCATGTGGTTTTTGGGTTCTGGGCGCATGGACGCCCCTTGTGGCAGCATGGGCCTCCCCTGTACCGGCATTGTCCTGTTAGTAACGGGCAGACCTTCTCTCTCTCTCACCCGGCCCCACACATAAAGTGGCACAATCAGGTGGGTCTCTGGAGAAACAGACACACTTACTGTAACCCCGCACCTCCCCTCCCCAATCCTGTCCTCAGACTCGCATTCAAACAGGTAATACACACACACACAGTCGCACACACATGCACGCACACACACACGTCACCTATAACCAGACAAGAAGAGGCAACTTGTGGATAACAGTAGGATGATCAGTTACATGCCTGATTAGAACTGTTGAGAAGAGTAGTAGGACACCGTAGGGCTTGAATGTAGAATGTTAGAACATCTGTATGCAAATGAACTATTATTTCACACCAGTCCTTCCACTGCAGAATAGCAAGCCACTGCAAACGCTATCCTCTCAGTAGTAGGAGAAGGGTCCATTTAAGGCCTAGTGGAGTGTGCAGTGGCAGAGCATCAGGGGAGTGCTGCAGGGCTGCTGTGAAGGTCCCTTCTCTCTCCTCTGTTCCAGATGAAATGAACGACCACCAGAACACGCTGTCCTATGTGCTGATCAACCCTGCTCCAGACACCATGCTGGAGCTCAACGACATAGTGTACGTACCACCGATGCCATGTCATGCCGGACCGCCGGTGGGCTCATATCAGGCGTTGTGTGAGGACGGGCCCTGACTCCGCATCTCTCTGCAGGTACATCATCCGGTCCGACCCGCTGGCCCACATGCCGGAGGTACCGACCGTCCCGGCGCCCGCAGGCGAGTCCAGTGGCAGCAGACAGAGGCAGGACTTTGGGACAGAGACCAGAAATGAGACCCACCTCTGAGAACCCCTAACCCTTCCCTCCCAGCAGCCCAGTCCTACCAGTTGTTTTACTGAGCTGCTAATCAAGGAAGGTTGCATGAAGAGTGCCTCATCCTCCCAGACTGGTGACACCCAGCTTCCTGGCAGGGAGCCAATCAAAGGAGAAGAGAAAGAAGAGACTGATGATGTCAAAGGTCATGTGATGTTCCAGACCAATATGCGTTTGGTGCGGACCGGATAGTCGCTTCATAATATCAGTTTAATGACTCGGTTGAACAAATCATGACGTTTTCTATAGAAATCAGTATTCTTTGTATGATCTACTCAAAAACCTACCATTCAGATGCAGTTTATAAGCACTTTTTAATTAGATTCATATTTCTTTGATTACATTTCATGAAAAGTTGAAGAGATCAGGGTGCTGGGCTGAAGGAGTACTTTGGTATTTAGTATTATAAGCCCTGTTCTAAAGTTATCTATGATCATATGCAACAGTCCATATAAACATTTTGACAAACTGCATTCTTGAGATATTAGTGCTTATTGCTCGTGTCACAGCTAAGTCACAGCTAAATGACAGCTAACCATATAATGAATCTCTACCATTGTGTACTTGGCTGTGAGATGAGCAATGAGCATGAGCACTAATATCTCAAAAGCGCAAAGTCTGTCAAGATTTGTATATGGACCATTGTATATGATCGTAAATAACCTTATGACAGGGCTTATGATGCTAAGTACCAAACTACTGTAAGTAGTGGTCACAATGAAAAGAATAGAGCCTGCCCATGCATTATGCTCCAATATTGAATATTACTGGACCACGTTTCGAGCGATAGTCGCTTCATAATATCAGTTTAATGACTCGGTTGAACAAATCATGACGTTTTCTATAGAAATCAGTATTCTTTGTATGATCTACTCAAAAACCTACCATTCAGATGCAGTTTATAAGCACTTTTTAATTAGATTCATATTTCTTTGATTACATTTCATGAAAAGTTGAAGAGATCAGGGTGCTCGGCTGAAGGAGTACTTTGGTATTTAGTATTATAAGCCCTGTTCTAAAGTTATCTATGATCATATGCAACAGTCCATATAAACATTTTGACAAACTGCATTCTTGAGATATTAGTGCTTATTGCTCGTGTCACAGCTAAGTCACAGCTAAATGACAGCTAACCATATAATGAATCTCTACCATTGTGTACTTGGCTGTGAGATGAGCAATGAGCATGAGCACTAATATCTCAAAAGCGCAAAGTCTGTCAAGATTTGTATATGGACCATTGTATATGATCGTAAATAACCTTATGACAGGGCTTATGATGCTAAGTACCAAACTACTGTAAGTAGTGGTCACAATGAAAAGAATAGAGCCTGCCCATGCATTATGCTCCAATATTGAATATTACTGGACCACGTTTCGAGCCTCTGCTCTTTATTGGGTCATTTTGTCATACAGTATGAGTGGGAGGGTTCTGTTCTTTGGTTACATAACTAAATACATTATCTTACTTTTCCCTATGAGCACAAACTATTTGTCCAAATAGCAAAAATGCTTGAGAATGCATCTATTTAAGGACCTGTTTACTTACCATTATGAATTAATGGTCACAACTTTCATTACCTTTCCAGTCAACGGTGAGAGTAAATAGATGTGAGAATTATGATTATTCTTCTATTTCCCTGAAATCATACTTGTGACACATCCAATTTCACATCAAGTAACAACAGTCCAGTTTCACTTTAAAGGTTGGTGACGATATGCTACTTGTTCAGCACAGTTAGCTACAGGCATAGTCAAGTCTGTTAGTATGACAGGTATCGCATCCTTTCCAAACTGTACAGGTAGCACTTGTACATTAATATTATGCAGTATTAAATATTTATTTAAGTTGTTTTTATTTGCTTGGGCTAATATGTATGAGTCTTATCACTGTAAATATTTAATAACACTTTGTATCTTCATTGTTATGGTGAATTAGAAAAATGAAAAAGGACTTGAACTAGGCTACATTTGCACTAAGCTGTGTCGTTTCTACAGCATTATAGCATGGCCCTTTAATCCTGACCTATCAAAGACAGGCATTATTCATACAGTATGGCTCAAGATACAGTCAACAGTGGTATATAGAAACATATGTGTACATTTATAATGTTTTGAATGGTTTGCCATTGTAAACAGCATATATATTTTGATATGTGCCATTTAGTTTTGTTAAAGACTGGTCGGTCGAGTTATTAGGACAGACTGGTAAGGAGAGATACAGTATCAGGATAAAGACTGGTTAGGAGAGATATCAGTTTAAAGACTGGTCATAGAGATATCAGTATAAAAACTGGTTATAGAGATATCATTATAAAGACTGGTTATAGAGATATCAGGATAAAGACTGGTTGTAGAGATATCAGGATAAAGACTGGTTAGGTGAGATATCAGGATAAAGACTGGTTAGGAGAGATATCAGGATAAAGACTTGTTATAGAGATATCAGTGTAAAGAATGGTTTTTGAGATATCAGGATAAAGACTGGTTAGGAGAGATCAGGATAAAGACTGGTTATAGAGATATTAGTATAAAGACTAGTTATAGAGATATCAGGATATAGACTGGTTGTAGAGATATCGTTATAAAGACTGGTTAGGAGAGATATCAGGAAAAAGACTGGTTAGGAAAGATATCAGGATAAAGACTGGTTAGGAGAGATATCTCCGAACGAGAGTTATCAGTATAAAGACTGGTTAGCAGATTAGATAACCTATATTGACTGAAGTACAGTCCTGTTGATGCTACTGTCTGTCTGTGTGTGTGTTCCATACTAGCCAGCCCCCATCAGAAGGGCTGTTTACAGGGCTGGAGGGCTGGTGAAGCTGGTACCTGAGTGTGTGTGTGCTCACTATAGACAATCTCATTATCCCAACAGTGTCTTTATGTGTCATAAATTATCTTTCCCACCTGTCTTCAACCCAAAGGGCATTCTCTCTGTTGAGAAGAGCTGTTGTTAAAAAAAAACTGTTGTTTGTGAATATTTATGTTATGAATTGTTTATGAATGCCATAGTGTAAAATAGAAAGGGGCATGCCAACATGAAAAGCATGTTTTTAGATAAAACTTTTAGAGAAAGCTTGCTGAATCCGATTTCTTTTTTCTACAGTTAGCCAACCAACCGGCTTGAATTATCATGACCACTAGACTAATCATTTGTTGTTGAAAACTTTTCCTGCTCGTAATTTGAAATATTATTTGATACTGTATATTGGGCTGTGCATGTCCTCCAGTGTATCAAGAGCATAGGTTTACCTTCACTTCATCATGTTTTTAATTAATTGTGAAAGAAGAGCCAATCCATTTTGTACTATTTCTTATATGAAGTCAGTGTACTTCATGTACTTCTATACAGTACAGTATGTAAGAACCAATAAATGCTGCATGCAGCCAGAAACACTGAGATTGAAAAACTATTATTTATTCAATGTCATAAGTTTCAATGTCATGAGTTATGTTCACTCAGAAACATCAAATGAATCTGTTTATTTCACCGTACAAATAACGAATGCATAATTGTATGTAGGATTATTCACCCCTCGTCAGGATATTGGAAAACACATGGAGTATTAAGTCACTAGTGTTGTAGTCAAGACCACCTCACTCAAGACCAAGTCAAGACCAGAGTATATCGAGACCAAGACAAGACCGAGGCAGAGCGAGACCGAGTCAAGACCAGCGCCCGGGGCCCTAGGACTTTGGTGACCCTAAAACATTTTGTTTGTGGCAAAACACTCCCAGCACAACCAACAGACCACACACTCTTCTTTACCAAATGAACACACACACAGTGCCCCCTATTCTAACAGTGCCCTATCTATGGCCTCACAATTACGACGGCCGTAAGAATAACCGCGCCTGCCATTCTTACAGTGCTGCTTAAGACCGAGTAAAAATGCGGTCGATTCCGAGACGAGACCGAGACCTTCAAAAAGTGGTCTTGACACCAAGACCTCAAGTACTACAACACTACTAGGTACTCCCAGACATTTCTTATACATTGATTAAGACACCCTATAGCTACCCCCATCCATTTCTTTCTTTTATTTCTTTACAAGACGGTCACCAACACAAAGTTTGATAATGAAGCAAAAACATACATGTTTACATGCATTATATAACATACTGTACGTTTCTGTTATGGCACAAAGCATACAGTACAAAATCAGTCATTGTCCCCACCAAAGCAGTGTTTCAATGCCTTATAAAATAGATAACATTGTCTTGACGTTGAAGCTCCACAATCCTATCCTTATCCTTTGTGCCTGTAGAGCCGTTTGTTCTGGTGAGTCTGTCTAATGTCCCTGTCCTTTGTGCCTGTAGAGCCGTTTGTTCTGGTGAGTCTGTCTAATGTCCCTGTCCTTTGTGCCTGTAGAGCAGTTTGTTCTGGTTAGTCTGTATCCACCTCTCCCGGGTCCAGCGACCGTGGTTCTGGACCACTTCGTGGAGCAGGCCAATGCCACCACTAGGGGGAGCCAGTGAGTTAGCCGGCCCACCGCCAGGCTCCTGTGCTCTCCGAGGACCTCCTTGGTTTATCATGGTTTTTTTCTGGCTTCCAGGACTTTCTGACAGGTCTGTGGTCCCATCAGGTTTGTTGTCGAGTTCCCCAGCTTGACTGAGGTGCCTCTGGCTCTCAGATGGGGACTGGCTTACAGTGACTTGCTCTGACTGAGGCTCGGTGGGCTCTACAGTGGGTTCAGAACCATCTTCTGGGCAGATTTCAATCTCTGTAGAAGCGGTCTCGAAGCTGACCAGACATAACTGAGACTGCCTAGATTCCACCGGTGGTTCAATAGACTCTGGTGGGTCTGAAAGAAGTTCTGAAGATTCTATAGGATGCCTAGTTGAATTTGGTGGTTCTGACAGAAATTCTTCAGATCCAATGAGAGGCTCAGTTGAATCTGGTGATTCTGGTGATTCTGACAGAATCTCTATAGATCCAATGGGCAGTTGAATAGAATCTTGTAGTTCTGACAGAATTTCTGCAGATGCAGTTGGAGGCTCAATTGTATCTGGTAGTTCCGACTGAAACTCTGTAGATCCAATGGCAGGTTCCATAGACTGTGGAGTTGAGATTGTTGGATTTTCTGGGTCGTAATCTAGAGATGCTGGTTCAACGTCTGGCTCTTGGTGTTCCTCAGCATGTTCCTCACATCTCTCACTGTCTGGTGATAACGTGTCCGTAAGAACAGGTTCCGGAACCTTGATGGAGTTGTCACCCTCCAAAGAGATTTCAACTTTGACCTCCGGTTCTTGAGGAGGCTCAAGCACAAGGAAGAGGCTTAGCCTCTCCTCCTGAGTGGCACATCTTGTCTTCCATTGGATGGAGGTGGGGGGCCAGGTGGAGACTCGGCCAATGGCCCAAGCCATTTGTAACCTCTGACCCTGGCTGTCAGCATGCCAACCATTTGGTTGGTTGATGTTTGGCTTGGTCAGGTCTCCTCCAATAGACAGGTACGGTATGGTCTCTGTGTCTTCAGAAGCTTGGGCATGATTTCCGCTGCCATTTCCAGTAGATGGTGCATCTCTGTCATCTTCCCGGGTCCCTTCACTGGTCAGGTCTTCATCTGTCAGATTTCTTTCCAGTTTCAGCTGCTCTATGGTTGTGTCCTCATCACAGGTCTTGGTATCTTCTTCAGAATCCACTCCTTGATTTTTGGTGTCGTCCTGTGAGGTATTTCGTTTCCCTGATGGTCCTTCAATCTCAGACTCCACCTTCTGCAGGTCTCTTTCATCACCACAGAAACGAAAGCTTGAGAGCACAGCGTTCGCAGACTTTGCTCTGACTCCGGTTTTGGGAATTCTCCAGACTAGCTCCGAGTCCCAGTTGATCATTTCCTCAGCGTCGGTGCATTTCTGGTGTGGTTCTCTTGGTGTATTCTCAAGTTCTGCTCCACGTTCCTCCTCCTGTTCTACCTCGGGTGTGGGCTTTACCTGTTTGAACCTCTGTTTCCTCCTGTAGATCAGGCGCATGACACAGACAGCACTCACCAGCGCACACAGGACCACTGCAAAGCAAACATTTGAATTTGAAGCCTACTGTATGTTGAGATGACATGCACATGGTGCTCACCCTTTGTCGGTTGCTGACTGTAGAATCAGAAAATTATAACTCGCTCTTTCCAGAAACGTATTAGCACAAAGGCTAAGGTACTTAATCTACCCACTGTATATCAGAAACGTATTAGCACAAAGGCTAAAGCACTGAACCTACCGATCAGCCCAATGAGAGTAGGGACTGGGATATGCATGGTGGGTGCTGTGGGTTGAATAAGGTCATCGGTTGGTGGCGGAATCACACACTTCGAGACGTTCCACACAGGCTGGTCCTTGAGAGCTTCCGGGGTTTTACAGGTCACCTCCATCTCCCTCTCCAGCATAGATGCGTTCTGCAGATCTGGACATGGGTTAAAGGTCTCGGTCGGTTTGCAGTGTTGTATCTGACAGTCTTGTTACTCTAACAACTCCTATGTAGTTTTCTCATTACCTCTGCCCCAGCGACAGCGCAGGGCAAGAGGTAATGTTTTCGGCAGCCGTACAAATTATGCAACAACTACTGCACTGATTTTCATGAAAATCAGTGGAAGGGTGTAGCATGGGTCAACCTAGAAATTAAATTAAATTTTGGAGTGGATCCGAATTAAGGGGCAGGTCCATGAGTCGCCCAAACATGGCCAGTTTTGGCCATGCCATTCATTTTTTGGACCACAAACACTACTGCACCGATTTTCATGAAACTCAGTGGAGAAATGTGCCATGGGCCAACTTAGAACCCAGTCAATTTTGGAGCAGATCCAAATCACGGGGCGGGTCTATGAGACATTTCTTGGTTTGTTTGTTCGTTGGTTAGCAGGATTACGCAGAAGGTACCAGACCGATTTTCATGAAGGGGTGTAATATAGGCCAATTTAAAGCTCAATAATTTTTGTAGCAGATCTCAAATCGAAGATGTGATCCACGAGCCGCCCAAACACAGCTGGCCATTCACCTCCATTCATTTTTTAGATCAGGTTTATGCTAAAACCATGCAACCAGACTTATTTTCATGAAACTCAGTGGAGGGGTGCAGCATGGGCCAATTTAGAACCCATTAAATTTTGGCGCACACAGAGCCATGAAACACATTCAGGGGCAGAGGTCTGTGCTCTCTGAGCACCATTTCTAGTTATTCATTAACTTGGATCAATGTACAATCTGGTGGTGGTGAACTAACATGGTTGTCTTTGTTTGGCAACACAGCAGACATAAAATTATGTCGTCATTTTCTACAAACAACCTGAAATAGAAGACGGAAAAAGGCAAACCTCTGAGAAAGTTGAAGAAGTCCTCTCCTCCACAGGAGCAGTCCCAGGGGTTACCGTCCAGCCTGATGCTGGTGGATGAGAGGGGGAGGAAGACCACAGGGTCGACCCTGGTCAGCAGGTTCCCGGACAGGTCCAGCCTTTTCAGATGGGCCTGGGAGCCAAAACTACCTGGAGCAATGGTTCTGATCCTGTTCTTGGCCAGGTTCAGACTGGTCAGACCTGTGAGACCGTGCAGCGTAGAGTTCTCCAAAACCTGGATGTGATTCTGAAGGAGGCTGAGGTCCTGGAGAAGGGCTGGGTGGCTTAACCAGGAAGGGGGGGTGATTTGGGAGAGGGAGTTCTGGTCCAAAATGAGGGTTGTGAGGTTCCTGAGGGGGGTTAGTGCTCCTGTTGAGATGTTTGTGATACCGGCTTTTGTAAAAGTGAGTCTGGTCACCGAGGCTAGGCTTTCAGTGCGGAACACACTGGAGTTGATCTCCCCAACATCTCCTAGTATAAGGACCAGGGAGGACAATCCCTCAGGGAAACCTGAGGTACAATACAGTTACAGTAGTTACATTAACAAGATTTAAAAGATTTTCAATATTTTCATAAGAACATGATAATCATCTCAATGTGGTCCTCTTTGGTCAAGATCATTTTGCTTGTAAATGTATCTTACTTTGAGGAATCTCTTGACAGATGTAAGTCTGGGCATCCCGTGTGCAATCAGAGTAGACCATGCCCATAGATGCACACATCATCACCACAGCAAGACCTGCAGCACAAACTACGGAGGTACAACAGTATCAGGGCACTTCATAGCAAAGCTTCTCGACTCAAACATGAATATTTACAGGAACTCACCATTCATGGTCAGTTATTTTTTCGGATGTGTCCCAATCTGTCAGGATTCCGGAATCTCCAACTGTTATCACTTCAAATTCCTTCAAGTCAGACTGCCAACCAGCAAACCCTCAAAAATTAGTCTTATCCACTAAACACCCTGACACTTGGAACCGCCAACTGAGAATAAAGTGGCCGTTGCTATGGCAGGTCGGCATGTCTGCAACTGTTTGCCTAGGTTATGAGGGCTAGCGCTGAGGCATGATGAGCTGTTACAGTTGGTTAGTAGAGTAGAGACAGTTAGCACCATGGGAGGCCTGGAGGACACACAGTAGGCTACCAAAATATACATCACTGTTTAAACTACTAAAGAATGTAGCTGTTTCTAACTTCCTACTGCACAGTTTTCAATTATTTTCTTGAGTAACTTTTTTTTCTTTCTTTCCCTGAATGTTTGATGAGATTTCCAGTCGGTACATTTCAGGTCTCAAAACCTCCTTCCCTGCTGTACAAATAAATAATATAATAACACAAGTTATAATATGATATGGCCTCAGCAAACTATATCAGGATAAGCCAAACAATGTAGATGCATTTCCTGGAATGGGGAAGGTGGGTAGCGCTAGCTAGGTGAGTTAAGAGTAAACATGCATCATGTCTGTCTGTGATTTAGACTACCATGCTTGAAATGTTGGTTGATTTTAAAAGACTCGGGTCTCAAAAGATTTTCCTGTATAAATGAGGGATAAATAAAATGTGATCACAAGCAATGTTAAAAGAAACAACCAATTGCACAATTGAAACAGACAAATGAAGAAAAAAAAAGTTTTATTTACTTGGAAACAGTTTATTCAGTTTCAGTGCTTTTAAAATAAATAGATGGTATGGTATGAAAGAAATGGTCAAATGAACAAGGATGATGTACACTAGTGTAACAAAGATGGTGACCAATGCCAATACAATCTTTTAGTAAACATAAAACACAAAATATACAAAATTATCTATCAAAAATAAACCAAATGCAGCAACCTATAATCAAGTATTCTATGATTTTGGAGACAACAGTAGTTATACAGAGGCCCTTAAGATTTCTGGTCAGTGTTAGGATTGTAGTGTTTGTAGGGTTTAAGTTAGGTTGCTTCCCGGTTTGGAGAGCACAGCAGTTCAGTTTTTAAAACATCTACATTAGTTTACAGCCAGTTTATTATGCCCGTTTGAAGTCAAATTCCACTTTATTATCAGCAGGTAAAGTGCACGTGCAACACTTTCAGTTGTTCTTGAGGCCAACGAACGGTTTCTAGAAAAGCACTTGTATGAAGACAGAGAGACAGGGAGAACGTGGCAGTGTTTGTTGACAACTTTCAGGAATGTTCTTTAATGTCGGTAAATAATTAAGCCACAGTCCGCCACCGAGTAACCCGCTATGAAGATGGTAATAAATACTGTCATTCAAAGAGGTTACAGTGTGAACACACTCTTCGGACCGCGACCGTGCAGCTCTCTGGGAGAGCTGGGCAGCCGACAGCACACGTGGAGGGATGGCTAGGAGGGGCTACACGCCGCGTGATAGAAGCTTCTGGAACGTGATCATGAAGTGCACCATTATACAGGACAGATCGTGCCCAGTGGAGAAACACAGAAACACAACTAGCTCTAAACATCAGATTCATGTTATGACGAATACATAACATCAGCTTGGATACTTCTATACCGCACGGCTTAGTTGAAAAAACCCAAACAAAACGAGAGGATCATGACGTTTGTACCAAAATCAAAGCATTCATCCCTTAGATCCCCCGTTCAAGGGGTTAAAAAGCCAGAGAAAGTTTAAAACGACCATCATAATTCCTTTACACACCAGTGTTACGGCTTGTCCGTGTTTAAAAGCGGTTGATTAAATAGATTACAGTACCACGATGCATGAAGGCCAGCGGACAGACAGTTGGGAGGACCCAGTGACAGGAAATGCTTCCAAGCAGCACATTAGGAGTCGACTGGCGAGGCAAAGGTGGCGACGGGTCTGATAGTCATAGTGGAGATTGTTGCAGCGGAATAGTCCACTTCCTAAAGGGATGTAGGGGGATCCAGAAGTTCAAACTCTGGTTTGGGGAGAACACACCCCTGTCCAGAACACACCCTTCTGTCCAGAAAGGAGAGAGGACTTGTAGTGTGTTTACTGCAGCTGAGCTTTTAACCAGCAGTGCCAAACCAACAGATACTTCAAGTAAAAAGAAATATCCACCACGAGAGAGAAAAAAAAAAAGAAGAAATGCCACATGCTCAAGTCATCGTAGAAAAACAGACGGGAACCAACAGAGTCCTCAACAGATCACATCGAGATCCACATAAACCAACAGCATCCTGGACAGATCACGTCGAGATCCACACAGACCCAACAGCGTCCTGAACAGATCACATCGAGATCCAGAGAGTCTCGTCTGCATCCATAACAGTCTGCATCCATAACAATCGCACGCACACACACACACACGCACACACACACACACACCCTAGCCCCCTCTCTCCCTTCAGACGACCACACACCCCTGCGTGAGGCTTCTGCTGAGAGCAGGCTGGCTCGGCTGTTATGGATATCAATGTAGTCTATCCAGGAGAGTGAAGGTGCTTCCGGCGGGTGTCCCCCAAGGGGGAGTTCTGGGTCCGGTTATTTTCCGCTCTTCTTTGGCACAGTGGTCCTCTTGGCCTGCCACAGGTGATTGTGGATGGTGAGCGCGTCCACGCTGACCGACACCGTCTTGGCCGGGATGACGGTGAACTGCTTCCTGTCGGAGCTGTACTTGTACAGCTTGTCGATCATCTTCTTGCCGATGCTCTTGGGGCCCGTGCCGGTCAGCTTGTGGATCTCCTCGGTGTCGGGGAAGTAGGAGTAGAGCGCCCGGAACTGGCAGCCGCCGTCACGGAACAGGATCATCAGGTGGTTGGACTCACACTTCTCCAGCTCCTGGTGTTTGAAATTGGACAAGTACACCATTAAATATCAGCTATATGACACTGGCCTGGCCTCCTCATCATGCATCCACAACCAGTGCCTCCCTGGTACTGTACTAGAACAATCAATGGAAACTAGTTTATCAGTCAATGAGAGAAGATGATATCTCAGATCTTTAGAGATTATATATATATATATATATATATATATATATATATATATATATATATATATATATATATAAGCCGTGCGGTATAAGTCAAACCTGGTAATAAGATACAACTTTGACTACTTTTATACGTATATTTTATATATATATATATATATATATATATATATATATATATATATATATCAGTGGAGGCTCGTCCATTGAGGCATTGAGGGCAGTCCTCCTCAGTTTTTGGAGAGAAGAGAGGGATTAAAATATAAATATATGAATGTATTTATTCATAATGAATATTATCTCAGTTTTGTTCATAAAGCAGGTTTTCCCTATGGATAAAAACCCATTATTGAAATTCTAAAGCTCCAACAGTGACATCTATAAAATGCAGCTGGAGGACCCATAGATATCTATGAAAGGGAGGCTAGCCTCCCTTAGGGCGGGTTCTTTTCTCTTAAATCAATGTAATGCCTTTTTTCTTGCTAATTTGTGATTGGCCAAAACGCTGAAAAATTACTGCAAGGGAGGACAGTACTCCGGCCCTGTCTGAACAGGATTCAGATATTGACATTTTGTTAGTCCAATCACATTCCAGATTCCAGATTTACCACAGTGAAGGCCGATTGGGTCGGCGTTGGTGTCTGTGTTTCTCTTCCCTGTGCCATTGGAGACTTTTTGTGTGTTCGTAGCTCCATAATATAATACATCCGAAAGTATTATGGGACATATTATACATCAAACTGTTCGTCTATTTGTCTTGAAACTAGCCATCTAAATATCTAAGCTGACATAAATACTTTTTGAGCTACAACCGTCTGAACACGACAGTTCCACTGGCTGGCTATATCCGGTAACGTTAGCTACGAGGTGCACGTCAGGCTACAGCATAGGCAGGCGCGCAGATCGGCTGGAGGCGCAAACTGTCGGCAACTCGTCCAAAACATTTCTAGAGACTGGGTCGCAACACCGGATCGGAGAAATCCACAGTCTGGCTCCTGCTTGCGTGAGAATTGATCACTTTGCGGTGCTTATTCCTCATCCAGTGATGGATGGGTGGATGGAAAACTTTCAACTGAATGTTCATATTGTTCTGATAATTGTAGGCTATAGCAACATAAGAGTGGCAGTTTTGATAGCAACCCAAATGAGCTAATCCCATAGCTGTACCATTGCTAGCCATGAGCGAACTGTTGGATACTGCATTTGCTGTGCAACGTATTCCATTGTCCTGTTGTCAAATCTATTTGCCAACAAACTGTTTGAGAACCAGCACACCTGTGTCCCCTAATCAAAAACATTTTTCATATATCACCTAACCTCTCCAGCACCTCACCAATATCAATTATTTTCTCTCTTTAGAGAAGAGTACAATCCATTACAACAACTATTGCTTACAATGTTTTGTTGTTGTTTTGTAATATTTTATCATGAATATGTTAAATAAATGCTGCATGTAGTTTAATAAAGTGTTATTCAGTTTTTCATATGCTATAATTGACTGTAAATCCACTTTAAAGCTGATCTTTCAAATAACTGACTGAGGGAAAGTGCCCCCCGGCGCCCATGGGCGGTTCGCCTCTCTTCCTCCTGCCCTTCTCAGTTTTTTGAGTCACCAGCCGCCACTGATATATATATGTATATTTATATATATATATATATATATATATATATATATATATATATATATATATATATATATATATATAAGATAAAAGGCTAAAAGGAGTAGTAGAAGATTAAAGGAGTAGTTTGGTATTTGCCATCATAAGCCCTGTTATAAGGTTATTTACGATCGTATACAACGGTCTATAAAAATCTGTGCCCTCTTGAGATATTAGTGCTCATTGAGCTAAGTAACAGCTAACCATATAATGGATCTCTATGGGCATATGGACATGAGCAATAAGCACTAATATCTCAAGAGTGCACAGTCTGTCAAAGTTATAGACCTTTAAGGTAAAAATCCTTCAATTAGATCCATCGTAGGCTGACAGTAAGACGTGATAGCGAAGTGACTTCAGGATGTTGGCTCACCTCCAGGATGGCGTTCTTCTGAGGCTCGTTGACCTTGCCCGCCAGGCAGCAGTGTGAGATGGCGTTGTGGATGATTGGCTTGTTGGACTTGGCACTGGGCTCCTTGAACAGTTTGGGTCCTGGGGGGCAAACCGGAGAGCAACACCACAAAACTAAAACACTAATTTAGACACGGCTAACAGTGTACAACACATGCTTGTTTAGACGTCTAAAAAGATGTGTATATTGTATTGCTTGATGGCTGCTGAAGGAAAGCACTGTACTTCTCAGCACACACATGGATAGAAAGGTTCTTTGGGTGATTGGTATCATAACCCGAGGTGTATTGACCAGTGTTAGGGTTAGGGTGTATCATAATATCATAACCTGAGGTGTACTGACCAGTGTTAGGGTTAGGGTGTATCATAATATCATAACCTGAGGTGTACTGACCAGTGTTAGGGTTAGGGTGTATCATAATATCATAACCTGAGGTGTACTGACCAGTGTTAGGGTTAGGGTGTATCATAACCTGAGGTGTACTGACCAGTGTTAGGGTTAGGGTGTATCATAACCTGAGGTGTACTGACCGGTGTACTCGGCCATGGAGGTGATGGACGAGGCGGTGGATCCGTTGTCCCAGTCTCTCTCCGTGTTCCGACTGATGTTCCGACTCACCACGGGGAAAGACTCCACAGACTCGCCCCTGAACAGACAGAGAGCACAAAGCCATGAGCGCGCGCACACACACGTATGCACACACACACGCTCCTGAAGAGACAGAGAGCACAAAGCCATGAGCGCCACACACACACACACACACACACACAGACACACACACACTCGTGCCCCTGAACAGACAGAGAGCACAAAGCCATAAGCACACACGCACGCACGCACACTTGCCCCTGAACAGACAGAGAGCACAAAGCCATAAGCAAGCGTGCGCGTGCGCACGCACACAAACACACACACACACCTGAACAGACACGAGCACACGGCCGTGAGACATGAGCAACATGACCCCTCAGGCAATAGGACACATGCACACAAAACACATTGACCTACACGTAAATACAACATCTCTTGACACACACAGTCCTACGCACAGAAAAAATGTTCGCACACACAGAGCGGTGTCTGTACTCTGCTTACCGCTGGGAGCCTGCCCCTCCAGAGTTGACGCTGTCGGCTTCGTTGGTGGCAGCCGAGGCCAGGGACAGACTGGAGCCGGACTGGGCGCTGCTCAGGTTGTCAGCTGCACAAAACACACACACAGACGCCATCTTTACTATCACACACACAGCACGCTGATAGGTTAAGAAAAACAAGCGATTGACCATTTCTGCAGCTTGCGCTATTCGCTGGGGAAATCGAGAAGATGGCCGAGCGATCCTTGTTTGGGAGAGACCCGATATGTAATATGCACAGGGTTTTATCCCACTACTATCTATAAATCTGAAGTGTTCGTGCAGGAATGTACTGACACCACCACTCTCCTGGAACAGCGTCTACCAACTACATTACCATGGTCTCCTAAGTAAGCAAGTAAAACTTTATTTATAGAGCACCCTTCCCAACACGAGTGTACAGAGTGCTTTAGGGGAGACATTAAAGTGCAAACAGTAACAGACGCTTTTAGCAGACGCTGGTTTAGAATCAGCGGGAGGAGTTGATTGTAAACACAAAGAGATTGTGAACGAGGAGAGGTTGTAGACACGGTCTTACGGGTGGATGAGCACTTGGAGAAGGTGTCGCTGGAGGCCTCCTCCCTCAGAGCGGGCTTGGATCTCTGTTTCTTGGCAGGCTTGGGCTTGGTCAGGCCCTGCTCCTCGATGATCTCCTGCTGCTTCCTCCTCAGGTACTCCTGCTTTATCAGCTCCCGGCGCGTCTTCTCCTCCTCCTTCCTCAGGCGCTCCTCCTCCGCCTTGCGCCTGGGGAGGGGACATAACGTCAACACGGACAGTCCCGGTAAAACTGAGGAGAAATCTGAAAGTGAATGAATGACGTTCAGAGGAGGTTGAAGGATGGTTGCGATAGTGTCAGAGAAATCTCAAAGTTATTGATGTTTAGAGAAGGTCGTAGTACGGTTGTGCTGGTGTCAGAGAAATATGAAAAGTGAATGAATGATGGAGGTTGAGGAACGGT
Organism: Borostomias antarcticus; assembly: GCF_949987555.1. Lineage (NCBI taxonomy): Eukaryota > Metazoa > Chordata > Actinopteri > Stomiiformes > Stomiidae > Borostomias > Borostomias antarcticus. The sequence goes on along the minus strand of NC_140239.1, from coordinate 9,267,327 downwards.
TGCGCTGGCGTCAGTGGATCGGGGCTAGTTCGGTTGGAGCTGTGCCCGTGACCTGGATGTGAGTGTGTTTTGGTTTTAGGAGAGGTCGGGCGCTCCCCACCTGGCCTCGTCTCGTTTGAGCTCGGTCTCGGCCTCCAGCTGCTGCTTCCGTAACCGCGCCTCCTCCGCCTTCTTCTGCTGCTTCAGGAGGAACGCCGCTCGCTTCTTCGCCAGCTCGTCCTCCGCCTTCTGTTCGTCCTACAACACGGCGACAACATGGGGAGACATGCATGTTAAACGGACGGCGCTTATATAGCATTTATATAGCTTTTATCCAAAGCGCTTTACGATGGCCTCTCATTCACCCGTTCACACACACATTCACACACCAATGACGGCAGCTGGCATGCAAGGTGCCAGCCTGCTCTTTGGGAGCAATGTGGGGTTCAGTGTCTTGGCCCAAGGACTAGGGCTGCACAATATATCGTTTATGCATCGCCATCGCAATGTGCACATGCGCAATAGTCACATCGCAAGTCCCTGCAATGTTTTTCTCTTTTTTCCCCTGCTATGTTAACTCAAAACATGTCATGCTACAAACTTTTTGCTCAACTTTTTAATTTTGATGACTGTCAAAAACTAAGAGACGCATTATTAGTAGGCGTTTTGGAACACAGTCAAGACACTTGGCTACGGTGTAAGCAGACGCGAGGATCACTTTTTAGTTCTAACCGCATATAGGACATAGGCCTGTATGTTTACAAGTTTGCTTATTTCTGTTTTAAACAAACAAAATATATTGCAATATATATCGCCAAAAAAATTGCATCGCTGCAATGTATGTTTTTGTCAATATCGCCCAGCCCTACCAAGGACACATCGACATGTCACCAGGAGGAGCTGGGATTCGAACCACCGACCCTACCATAATTGGACGACCCACTCTACCTCCTGAGCCACAGTTACTAATGTGTTCTCCATTCAATCAGTGACACTTACATGCGTCCTACTGGCCAGTTACTTTGCAAGCACAATTGTGTTGGGATTTCTACAGCTCTGAGCTAATTTTACCGGAAGCACTTTTACAAATGAACGCCGTTATCACCTTGAAGAAGAATCCCAGGCCTGACTTCTGCTCGCCGTCAGTCCCCTCCTCCATGGCGCTGTCCTGACCCTCCTCCTCGGGGTCCTTCAGCTCGGACAGGTCGACCTGGATCAGGGGGGCCTTGCCGCGCGCCGCCTCTTCGGACCCCGACCCGCTGCCGGAGCAGTCCAACGCTCTCGGGGTGCCGGAGTGGTCCGACGCCGTCGGGGTGCTGGACAGGCACGCGTCGAAGGACACTTCCGGGGCAGCGACGGCCGAAAGGTCGACGGAGCGCGCCGTCGGCGAGCGCATGTTGGCTTCGTCGTGGAGCCGATAGGTGGCGCTCCTAAGATGGCCGCCGTGCCTTTCGGCCACGCCGCCCGTCTCTCCCGAGGTGGGGGTCCTGGGGCTGTTGGGGCGCTCCCCCCTAGGGGACCGGCCCCCGGGGAGCTGCCTCGGGTGGGGCGGGGTCTCGAGGGCCCTGGAGGCCTGGCGGCCCTGCTCCTTCGCCAGCTTCAGCTCCGAGGGTTTGGCCCTGCCGGCGCCCCCCCTGGCCGAGGTGGGCTTCGGAGGCTTCCGCGCCGGGGCGGCCCCCGTCGACGCCGGCTCCACGAAATGAACGGCGGCTCGGACTTTGTCGTTGGAGGGGACCGCGGAGACGGAGGGGGGCGGGGGTCTGGCGCCGCCGGTGGTGGTGGTGGGGGACTGGCTGTTCTGCTTCATCAGCAGCTCCTGCTGGAGGGACAGCTGCATCATCTGCTGCTGGATGCTGCCGATGGCCTCGTTCAGCATCTCGATGGAGCGGTTGCACTCGTTCAGGTCCAGCTCCTCCTCCAGGTAGAAGCCGCTGCCACCGCCGCCCTTCCCGTCTGACTCCGAGGCACCCGGAGAGGGGGTAGACCCCACGTCACCCCTGCCCCCCCTCAGCGCGGCGGCGTCCACGCACGAGTCGTCCTTCGAGCCGCCTCCCTTCCCACGGCCAAGCTCCTCCCTGGAGAGGTACTCCGTCTTGAGGGGGCCGGGCAGCGTGTCGCTCCGCCCCTTCTTGACGACGTGCAGGAAGGCCGCCTTGCCCAGCTTCTGGCGTTGCCGCGCCGACAGCGCCTCCATCTTCTTCTTCTGGTGCTCGATGGCCCGCCGCTTGTCCTCCAGCTGCATGTGGAGCTGCACCAGCTCGGACGCCAGCATGCCGGCGCCGTCGCTGCCCAGGCGGGCCCCGCCCAGCGGGGAGGAGGGGCTCTGGTCCCTCCTCAGCCTCCAGGAGGAGGCGGCGCCCAGCGACAGGGGCCCGCCGCTGCACTCGGAGCCGTCGGGTGTGGTCCGCTGGGAGCTGGAGGCGCTGGAGCGGAGGTCGTGGTTGCTGCCGAGGCGCTGCTGGTGAGCCCGGCGCTCGGCGAACGAGGTCATGCGCACGCCGGAGCTGGCGGCGCTGCTGCTGGCCTGGGAGTGGGCGCTGAGGCAGGGGCTGGAGCGGCCGCTGCCGTCCGCCTCGCCGTCTTTGTCCTTGTCCACGTGCTCCTTCACGTTCATGTCTTCGCGGAGTTTGGCTGACTCTTCCTCCTCGTCGTCGTCGAAGGCTTTTCGGGAGCTCGCCGGGTCCTTGGTGGTCACGACGACGGCCTCGTCCAGGTCGTCCTCGTCCGCCTCGTCCAGCTCGGGCTCCGGGTCGGGTCTCGGGTCCTCCTGGGCGTCGGGGTGGAGGTAGAAGCCGCCGGACGGCTCCCTGGAGCAGGGGTCCGCGCTGCTGCCCGACGGGGGTCCTAAGGGGCCCTGGGCCCGGGCCGGTCCCGCCGGCGAGGGCTCGACAGACGGGTCAAACTCCTCGCTGGACAAGGGGGTGTAGGTCCGGTTGAGGATGGGGGAGGCTCTCGTCCTGGCCGCCTCCCCTCTCCGTGCGGAGCTCCTCCCCGTGGATCTGCTCTCCCCTCTCTCCTCCTCCTTGTCCAGGGAGATGGACTTCTCTTTGGCTGGTTTTAACACAGCAGGCATCAGCGGTTCTAGGTAAAAGCTATCGGGTTTGGGCTCGGGGGCGGAAGGCTTTAACCCGGCGGCGGCGGTGGCGTTCGGTGGTGTGGCGGCGCCCTGCCTGGGGACGGCCAGCGCCACGGCCCGGACATCCGCCACCAGCTCCTCCTCCTCCTCCTCCTCCTGGTCCTCCATGCTGACATTGCCCAGCAGGCTGTGGCCGTTGACCCTGCGGGGGCCAGCGAGAGCCTGGTTCTGGTTCAGGTTCTGGGCCGGGTTCTGGTTCTGGTGCTTGGGGGTCAGGTTGACGACGTTGGACGCCAGGCTGTCCTTGCTGATGGAGCGAGCCAGGCTCACGCTGTCTCCGGAGGCGATGTCGGCGTCGCTGTCGGTGGCTGAGTGGAACATGTAGGGGTTCAGAGTGGAGACCGGCCTGGAGAGAGTTGGGGGAGGGGGGATCAAGATATGAAACAAACAAAATGTAATCGCTGCTTCACTGAGGAGAGAACCCAAAAAAACATCGGAACTTAATCAGTCTGCAAGAGGTGGGATTTTCATGCGACTGAAAAGTTTAAACCAGGAGCATAAAAATAAGGATGCCTCAGTGACGTCATAAATTGCCATTGTATCCAGAACTACTTTTATACTGGGAGTCAAGTCCCGGAACTACAGTACTTTTATACTGGGATTCAAGTCCATCCCCTTGTGGCTGTGCTGTACTGTGGCCTTATGTACCACACACTGGACACATCAGACGCTCCTGGAGTTGACCCAGGAAGGATCAAGAGGAGTTGACCCAGGAAGGATCAAGATGAGTTGACCCAGGAAGCGGAGTGTTTGACCCTACCTCTGTTTCTTGTCAGGCCATGCCAGTATGGAGCCTCTGGGCTGCCCGTCCGCCTGGGTCAGGGAGTTGGAACGGTTTCTGAGGCCTAAAGACACAACAGAATGACAGAATGAGGTGAGGATGGTGCAGGGTCAGGGTGTTGCTGTAGCTGGGGTGGGAATCGGCCGTGATCTCACGATTCGATTTGAAAGTGATTATCGCCGATTCGATTCTCGATTCGATTATGATAGAATTTCCAATGATATTTCCACAATTCAACTGCAGTATCCCATGGAAATACATCCCAAGCACAAAATTATCATGAAAACAGGATACAATCCTAAAGAAATGTATGGGGTGTGGTTATTATGGGAAAAATATAATCAGAATGATTATGATAATTAACGAGTCCATCGATAATCGTAGAGAATAGAATTGTGCTTCTTACATGAAACATTTTTTCCCAGCACCTCTAGTGTTCAGTGTTGCTGTTACCTGAGGCGTCGTCTCCGTGCTGTTTCTGCTGCTTCTGTCTCAGCGGGAGGAGGGGGTGGGAGGGGCTGAAGGCGGGGCCCCCTTTGTTACTGAAAACCACACAGATCACCGGTCAGGAAGGTCATCCACCTCACTCTGTCCAGTTCAGACTGGTAATCCCCCTCACTCTGTCCAGTTCAGACTGGTAATCCACCTCACTCTGTCCAGTTCAGACTGGTAATCCACCTCACTCTGTCCAGTTCAGACTGGTAATCCCCCTCACTCTGTCCAGTTCAGACTGGTAATCCCCCTCACTCTGTCCAGTTCAGACTGGTAATCCCCCTCACTCTGTCCAGTTCAGACTGGTCATCCCCCTCACTCTGTCCAGTTCAGACTGGTAATCCCCCTCACTCTGTCCAGTTCAGACTGGTCATCCCCCTCACTCTGTCCAGTTCAGACTGGTAATCCACCTCACTCTGTCCAGTTCAGACTGGTTATCCCCCTCACTCTGTCCAGTTCAGACTGGTTATCCACCTCACTCTGTCCAGTTCAGACTGGTAATCCCCCTCACTCTGTCCAGTTCAGACTGGTAATCCCCCTCACTCTGTCCAGTTCAGACTGGTAATCCACCTCACTCTGTCCAGTTCAGACTGGTAATCCCCCTCACTCTGTCCAGTTCAGACTCACAGCAGCAGTTCACATGGCAATACTACTGTGCAAGACTTCTTACTGAAATCAGTAAACCACATTTAGCAGGCTGACCCCCATTGCCAGACACACTGGAACATGTTTAATCTCAGAATGGGAACATGAGGGCCACCAAGGAGTTTGTGTTGTACATTTTTGATCAGATTGTATGATTCATTTCTAGTTAGTCCTGTGGTAGAGAAGAAAAAAAACTGGATTAAAGGGACATGTCTTGCTTTTCAACATGTGGCTTTAAAAGGTCTTAAAATACGCCTTAAGTTTCAAGTTGATATCTTGTTGGAAGTAATGGGGAATGAAAGCCCTTTCTATAAAAATCCTTAAAAATAATAATATAGTAGTCAATAGCAATATAGTAGACAGTACAATATAGTAGTCAGTAGTAATATAGTACAGTATAATATAGTAGTCAGTAGTAATATAGTAGTATAATATAGTAGTCAGTAGCAATATAATAGACAGTATAATATAGTAGTCAGGAGTAATATAGTACAGTAGGACCCCACTCATCCGAACTTCAGAGATCCGAACCCCCCGGTCTACCGGACAGGCTTAAAAAACGTTTTTTGGTTGTTTTTTTTTGTCTGCTATCTGGTTACTGGTGGGATTTTCATTACAGTACTGTACCCTACTGTGAATAAAAACAGAACTTTATGTAGACCTACATGTTGCCTGTAGGCTGTAGCCTACTGTCACGTTTCATTTCTTTGTTACTCTAATGTCGAGCATAAAACGCAAACGAGTCTGCTGCGCGAGAGCTGCATTCCTCGGTAGCCAGAAAGAGCGTCAGCAACCTGAAGCAGAGGAGCATCGAGTCATTTTTCGTTCCCAGTTAATGGACTTCAGGAACACAGACGTGTTGTGGGCATGTAGATTAGCCTACTAGACCTACTGTATTTGTTAAATAATAGCCTACAGCCTAGGCTACGTTAGCCTACATCGGTTGTTTTAGAGACTACAATAGCCTAAGACACGACAACTTGTCTGTCATTTCATTTATTTATTTATTGATTATAATTTGCTCTAATTGTTCTAATATTGGGTTGTTTTTAGGCTATACCATGTTGTTCTGCGAATACAGTAGCCTATCGATGTAGCGTAGCCTACGCCTCATTTGAGAATAAAGTACTGTATTTGATCAAAGCACGCACTCAAGTGGAAATTCGGTTATTTTATTATAGGCTACTGTAGGTCTATTATAGGCTAGGCTATATGAGTTTAGTTGGCTATTTGATTGCAATTTTGATGCATTTTCACAAGTAATTATTATGACTTTTATGACTATTATGAGTCTATATGAAACAAGTATACCACTTATAGAATTTGGTGCATTTTAACATAAGTTTCAGTCATCCGGACATTTCAGAGATACGAACGACCTTCGGTCCCGTTGGGTTCGGATAAGTGGGGTCCTACTGTAGTATAATATAGTAGTCAGTAGTAATATGCTATATTACTACTGACTACTATATTATACTGTCTATTATATTGCTACTGAATACTATATTATAATATATATTATATAATATTACTATATGAAATATAGTAGTCAATAGTAATATAGTAAACAGTATAATATATTAGAATAAACTACGCGTTTCCTGATTATATGATTTATGTTAAGACTGATTTGCTTCCATACATAGCCGTGGGAGAGTATTTTGAGCAGGATGCTGCTGATAAAAGTCCAAGCCCAATCTTAAATGCATGGTTGTGCAGCATTGTAAAAAGTAGGCCTCTCTTTATTTCCTTTTGTTAGGATATTCTATTTGATTTGAATATGTTCCAATATTTTAATCTGTTCTAACTTCTATCTATCTTATTATTTTATGCATTATAATAGTCAAAACGCAATCTCCAAAGACACAGCAGCAACATTATATACTAAGTGCAATCTCCATACACTAGACTTCGAAAAGATTTTTAAGTCTGACACCCTCTCACATCTAGCACAACCAACGCTAGACATCATACGCTTCATGAAAATGTGAAAAAAAGACAACTATATATCCAAGGAATATTCCGCTAGCCCTGGGCACACCTTCAAACCCTCCTGAGATATCACCTTCACCAGGCCAAAAACGCCCAAAATCTAAGTTAGTTCATCGTCAAGTCCAACTGGACAAATTTGAAGAAATTCCGTCAGGCCTTTCTTGAGATATCCCGTTAACAAGAATGGGACAGACGGATGCACAGACCTACGGACAACCCGGAAACATAATGCAAACATCTGGCCAAGGCTGCGCCGGGCGGAGGCATGAAAACACACCAGAACACTAATGTTGAACTAATATCAAAAACACACCAGAACACGAATGTTGAACTAATATCAAAAACACACCAGAACACGAATGTTGAACTAATATCAAAAACACACCAGAACATGAATGTTGAACTAATATCAAGCAGCATTCTCAGCCGGATGAAAGGCTGGGAGAGAGAGAGAGAGAGAGAGGGCAGACAGGAGACTTACAGAGGGCCAGAGTCTTCGGGGTGCAGGAAGTACCTGTTACAGACCTCCGGGCTGCCCT
>NC_140239.1:9214763-9254763 GCF_949987555.1 Borostomias antarcticus | reverse complement strand
GAGGAACAGACAGTGTTCAGAGTCAGCCCTGTTATGTGGGCTGTAGGAACAGACAGTGTTCAGAGTCAGCCCTGTTATGTGGGCTGAAGGAACAGACAGCATTCAGAGTCATCCCTGTTATGTGGGCTGTAGGAACAGACAGCGTTCAGAGTCATCCCTGTTATGTGGGCTGTAGGAACAGACAGCATTCAGAGTCATCCCTGTTATGTGGGCTTTATGACCAGACAGCATTCAGAGTCAGCCCTGTTATGTGGGCTGTAGGAACAGACAGCGTTCAGAGTCAGCCCTGTTATGTGGGCTTTATGACCAGACAGCATTCAGAGTCAGCCCTGTTATGTGGGCTGTAGGAACAGACAGCGTTCAGAGTCAGCCCTGTTATGTGGGCTGTAGGAACAGACAGCGTTCAGAGTCAGCCCTGTTATGTGGGCTGTAGGAACAGACAGCATTCAGAGTCAGCCCTGTTATGTGGGCTGTAGGAACAGACAGCATTCAGAGTCAGCCCTGTTATGTGGGCTGTAGGAACAGACAGCATTCAGAGTCAGCCCTGTTATGTGGGCTGTAGGAACAGACAGCATTCAGAGTCAGCCCTGTTATGTGGGCTGTAGGAACAGACAGCATTCAGAGTCAGCCCTGTTATGTGGGCTGTAGGAACAGACAGCATTCAGAGTCATCCCTGTTATGTGGGCTGTAGGAACAGACAGCATTCAGAGTCAGCCCTGTTATGTGGGCTGTAGGAACAGACAGCATTCATTCAGCCCTGTGGGCTCTGTTCAGACTGCAGGCCAATTTGATTTGTTTCAAGGACTGACTTTCCACACTGTTATTTGCAAACGTGATCAGATCGGATTTGTAAAGACTAGGGATGGGAATTTCGACTAATTTTAAAACCGAGTAACCTAACCTGATCCTACTCGAGTAACCGATTACTCAAAAAAAAGATTACTCAAAATAAGATACCGTCCAGACAGAGCGCATTGAACCCCGGCCCCCTCGGAGGGGAAAACGTTTTTTTCCGCCGTTATTACCGTGGCGGTGCTTTCATGTCTCGTCCATGCCCTTGCAAATAAACATATTTAAAAGCTGATGTGTGGTTGGATGCATTACTTATCAGATTGAATAACCCACAGGTTTTCATGAAGCTATCGGAATCGAAAAACGCAGCCTTTTAATTTGGATGCACTGCCCAGCTCATAGCCTATTAAGCCTATCGTTAGGCTACTCTGAAAACTCTAAGCCTACAATATGCAACCAGACCTCTAATTTACTAATATAAATTAAGTATTAAACCAAGCCTTTACTGCCGATGCCGGATAACAAGTGAATTAATTTTTAGCGTTATCTAAAAAGCACCGCGGCACTCACTGCCTATTTCCAATTTATTGGACAATAATGGATGTTTCGGCGTCAAGCCTTCATTAGAGAAATGTCCATGCAAAACTAAATAGATTTATTGAACAACAGGCCTATTCATTCAATATTTCTTTATAGGCTGGAAAACGAGTAGGCTATACGCGCATGGGCCTGTGCCGGAGCGCTCTTAAAAAGACTCCATATACAGTACAGCGCTTTTCTCCAGGCAGCCGCCAACGCTCTATCCTCTTTGGTAACAATTGAAGAAGGGCACAGGCGCTCAGAAATGCGCGCTTTCACGGCCAAACATGCCATATTGTATAGCCTTTAGATTAACCGAGTAGTATTTATTTTCCGACTAGCAGATTGCCTACTCGGGTACTCGAGAAATCGGTTAACCGTGCACATCCCTAGTAAAGACACCGTTGAACTCTCTGCAATCTGCTTGCATTGGTTGCTGTGGTAACGACGTAGGCGTGAGTAGGCCTATGTACGCTCATTGCAAGATATGTCTTGATATTATGGTCTTGTTCCTAAATAAGATAAGCAGTGAGATCGCGTCAGACTCCGCATGTCCTGGGCCCTGCAGTCAAGTTTCAAGTTCAAACTTTATTGTCACATGTATTAAATACAGAGACATGTTTGTACCCAGCATAACATAGAAGATACCCAATGCCAACAGACATATTATATACAACAGTGCATGTGGGTGCATCAGCTGATGCACGACTAATACAAGACTGTGTGTGTCACCAGTGTGTGTGCGCGTCATCAGTGTGTGTGTGTGTGTGTGCGTATATCACCAGTGTGTGTGCGTGTGTCTGTGTGTGTGTGTGTGTGTGTGTGTGTATCACCAGTGTGTGTGTGTGTGTGTGTGTGTGTGCGTGCGTGCGCGTGCATGCGTGGGTCACCTTGTTGATCCAGAAGACCATGGCGTCCTCCATGTCGAAGGGGAGTTCCTTGGAGGCGCTGAAGGTGGAGAAGCGTTTGACGCAGGCCACCACCTTCTCGATGCTGATCATCTCCACCGTGTAGGCCATCATCAGGGCATCGATCATGGGCATGTGGGCACTCTGTGCAGGTGGGGGGGAGAAAAACCTCTGTTTTTCCAAGTTTCCATAGATTTTTTGCCACTTTTTAATGAAGATTAAAATATATATTTTTCAAATATGTTCATTCTTAGTAGGTTTTGAGTCACAAAGTCACTGAGGAAGAACTAAGTAGCCTATATGTTTACAAACTGGATAAGATGGCATGAACTGAAACATACGTATATATGATGAACTGCATTGCATTTTTAAGAAAATATTTATTATATTATATAATAATATAATTATCAATAATACTATTTATTTAACAAATACTTAAAGGGTTTCTACTTACAAAGTTGTAAAGCTATTTTTGTCTAAGATGATGAATCAAATTTAGAAAGAAAGAACACATGTGAAAACTGTTTCCTTGTTATTCTTGTTTCTATGGTATTCTACATATTCTACTCAGCGAGGTATTTTTATGAGACCATTTGGGTTTCAAACATATTTCTTTTTTTCGTTTCGTAGCATTTTTTTATTGTTCTTGTTTTTTGGTGCAAATAAATAAAGGGGAAATTGGAAACAGTTGAAAGAGAGTGAAGAGAGATGATAGAGATGACCAAACAGACATGTTCTCCTGCCACTCTCCCTTCCTCAGACCAGCAGTGGGGAGGACAGACAGTGCCCTGAGGTACGCTGACCGCACACACACACACGCGCGCACACCCCTCCTGTCTGAGTGACCCAGGAGGCCATATATACCTCCGGCTGGTGTCAGGAGACCCAGCTGCTCCCACTCTCCTCCTCAGGGAGCAGGAGTCACACAAGAGGCTAGACTGTCTGTCTGCAGGTAGGTACGCACAGACACACAAACACACACACACACACACACATGCATACATATATACACACACACGCACACACAGGCGCGTGCGGACCCAAAAGGGTGCTCGAGGTGTTGCCATGGTAACGGCTGGCTGACTCCCGTTACAGTTGTCCATCAAAGCTAAAGGCACTTCTGCCCGGCTTTTAAAAGCCTCTTTCTCTAAGCACATATGTGTGTGTGTGTGTGTGTGTGTGTGTGTGTGTGTGTGTGTGTGTGTGTGTCTGCATGCGTGTGTGTGTGTGTGTGTGTGTGTGCTGCGTGCTCATCCCAGATGCATCTCTCTGACGAGCCAGCTGACGATGGTGCCGGTTTCCATGACAACTTTTAAAGTCCCCAATGTGATGTTGCCAAACAAGCGTTACTGTACGTGGCTCTGGGTGAAACAGAGACGACTCGCTCTCTCTGACAGAGCTGCTGTATGTGGCTCTGGGTGAAACAGAGACGACTCGATCTCTCTCTCTCTCTCTCTGACAGAGCCGTCCATAAGAGCCGCCTGCCAGACAAACAGACGACCACTAGAGACATAATGAAATAGTTTTGATTAATAAGGTAAGATTCACTATGCGTGTAAATTACTACTAATACTACTACTACTATTATTACTACAACTACTACTACTACTACTACTATTAATAATAATAATAATCCAGGAAATGTACTTTCTAGTTATTATTGTTGTTGTTATTATTATTATTATTATTATTATTATAGATATAGTGCCAATACACAAACCAAAACAGAAATGGGCACATAAACCAATTAATTAACAACTTACTAACTGCAGGCCAAAGGTCTTGGTGAACAGGTGGGTTTTGAGGGCTGATTTGAAGATGTTCTCTTATCTCTTATGACCACTACTAGCCTCCGCTTCCATGCGAACGCTGATTGCATCTACTGATGATAGAAAACCATGCCTGTCTGTCTGTATCAGCCCTGCCCCCACGGGCGCTCAGCTCAGAGGCTGCGTCCTACAGCTGCTAGGCTGAGTAGAGCAGAGTCATCTTGCAAAATAACTGATGACAAAACCCATCGGTGTTGCACTACCAAGCAATGGTGATGCACTACCAGTACACTGTACGTTTGACATCTGACGCCTCCAAGTATCGCTACCCTAACGTCAGACCCAAAACAATTTAGAAAGTTAAATTAAGCACAATAGCTGCCTGGGTGTGACACCGCTGGCATGAGCTGAGTGGCTCGTCCTTGCTAGTTTTGTGACAACGTCTCATTCACATCCCTTAACAGCCAAGTACAGCTTCTTAAAATATCATCAGTTAGCAAGCTAGACACAACAGCTGGACATCTAGTGATCAGGTTGCCTCTTTACTCGGGGCAGCTTGCTTACAGTAGATGTGATATGATATGTAGCCTAGCCTAACTAATCCTAACATAATGTTCAGCTGGCCCTAGCCTAACTAACCCTAACGTAATGTTGAGCTGGCCCTAGCCTAACTATCCCTAGCATAATGTTCAGCTGGCCTAGCCTAACTAACCCTAGCATAATGTTGAGCTGGCCCTAGCCTGGCCTGAGGAGGACTCTCAGCCAAACACATAATAACCGTCATCTTCTCAGGCTGCTCCACTGACATGAGTCTGACCATGGGCACAACTCAACTCCTCCCTCCTCATTTGAATATTCAAAGCAGATAGAGATAAGGAAACTTACCCAACTGTCTGGAGCCAGTCTGAATAGGTCAAACAACAATACATCTAACAAAGCCTAAGCTAAGCTCAATCAAGATGACATAACTTCGTAAGGATGGAATGTCCTTCATTCAACGTGAAAACTGGGTTTTAATGGTCTGCGTGGCGTGTCCAGCAGAAGAGCTCAGTAGTGAGATGCCGGGAGAGATATCTGGATGGAACAATGGCTACTTTCAACGGTGTGATAAGGCATCTGGAGCAGGAAGAGATAAGCCAGGTACCCGTTACACCGACTGACCTGCTTCCACCGCACCTGGGCCAGCCGCCTGTCTGAGTAGAGGGCCTGACACTCGCTCTGCCTGACCACCTCTCCACCGGCTGCAGCAGCCGGGAGTCAAGCCTGCGGTTTACTCGCTTTTAACTACGCGTACGCGTCCACCACGTGTCTCCTCTGTTCCTCTGGGGCGTCGGCCGCGGTTGACTGAGCAGGTCGGGTCATCAGAAATGAACGCGCCGGAATATAACAAGCATGCCTCACATCTGTATCACATTCGTTTTTAGCACTAGAGTGATTAGACCGTGAAATGTGATATTTGTGATCAATGTTCTGTGTTTATTCAATTAAGCGTTGACTTTGGTTCCCTAACCCTGTTTCCAGACATGTTTAGAGAAGGTAGATATCAATAGAGACACTCTGCATAGCTGAAGCCTGGCTAGTGGAGATTAGCCTGAACACCATCTTAGCTAGTCTTGATTCTCAGCCTGGCCTGAGGAACTTCCCCTCATTTCCCTGGTCCGGGACGGGCTACAATCTAAGCTCTAGACCTCACACTGAAACTCTGAAGGGAACCTTACCTACCCAGCATCCTTCCTACATACCCAGTCTACCATTCATTCATCAATTCATCAACCTATCCATCCATCCATCCATCCATCCATCCATCCATCCATCCATCCATCCATCCATCCATCCACCCACCCACCCATCCATCCATCCACCCACCCACCCACCCACCCATCCATCCATCCATCTATCCACCCACCAACCTATTCATCCATCCATCCATCCATCCATCCACCCACCAACCTATTCATCCATCCATCCATCCATCCATCCACCCACCAACCTATTCATCCATCCATCCATCCATCCATCCACCCACCAACCTATTCATCCATCCATCCATCCATCCATCCATCCATCCATCCACCAACCTATTCATCCATCCATCCATCCACCAATCTATCCATCCATCTATCCACCAACCTGTCCATCCATCCATCCATCCATCCATCCATCCATCCATCCACCAACCTGTCCATCCATCCATCCATCCATCCATCCATCCATCCATCCATCCATCCATCCATCCATCCACCAACCTGTCCATCCATCCATCCATCCATCCATCCATCCACCAACCTGTCCATCCATCCATCCATCCATCCATCCATCCATCCATCCATCCACCAACCTGTCCATCCATCCATCCATCCATCCATCCATCCATCCACCAACCTGTCCATCCATCCATCCATCCATCCATCCATCCACCAACCTGTCCATCCATCCATCCATCCATCCATCCATCCATCCATCCACCAACCTGTCCATCCATCCATCCATCCATCCATCCATCCATCCACCAACCTGTCCATCCATCCATCCATCCATCCATCCATCCATCCATCCATCCATCCACCAACCTGTCCATCCATCCATCCATCCACCAACCTGTCCATCCATCCATCCATCCATCCATCCATCCACCAACCTGTCCATCCATCCATCCATCCACCAACCTGTCCATCCATCCATCCATCCATCCATCCATCCATCCATCCATCCATCCATCCATCCATCCACCAACCTGTCCATCCATCCATCCATCCATCCATCCACCAACCTGTCCATCCATCCATCCATCCACCAACCTGTCCATCCATCCATCCATCCATCCATCCATCCATCCATCCATCCATCCATCCATCCATCCATCCATCCATCCATCCATCCATCCATCCACCAACCTGTCCATCCATCCATCCATCCATCCATCCACCAACCTGTCCATCCATCCATCCATCCACCAACCTGTCCATCCATCCATCCATCCATCCATCCATCCACCAACCTGTCCATCCATCCATCCATCCATCCATCCATCCATCCATCCATCCATCCATCCACCAACCTGTCCATCCATCCATCCACCAACCTGTCCATCCATCCATCCATCCATCCATCCATCCATCCATCCATCCATCCATCCATCCATCCATCCATCCATCCATCCATCCATCCATCCATCCATCCATCCATCCATCCATCCACCAACCCATCCATCCATCCATCCATCTATCCACCAACCCATCCATCCATCCATCCGCCCCAAGCCACTCACCATCTTGATGGGCATGCAGGCCAGGTCTCCCTCGGTGACGGGCGTGTCATCACTCTCCATGGCGTAGATGCCCTTGCGCGCCAGCGCCTGGATGACGGAGAGGTGGGACTGCAGTGAGGCGGCCTGCTCCGTCTTCAGGATGAGGGCGCACACCCGGCAGTACAGCTCGCAGGACAGCAGCAGCCGGAGCACCGGGGGCTTGATGTGCTCCTGGTCGTACTGGTCTGTGTAGAAGGGGTCGCGCAGGTCCTCAGGGATGTGGTCTGGAGGAAGAGGGGAGAGAGGAGGAGAGGAGGGGAGGGGAGGGAAGTGGAGAGGAGAGGAAAGAGGGAGGAGAGACGGGAGGAGAGGAGAGAGGAGGAGAGGGGAGGATAGGAGGGGAGAGGAAAGAGGGGAGGAGAGGAGACAGGAGAGGAGAGAGGAGGAGAGGGGAGGAGAGAGGAGAGAGGATAGGAGAGGATAGGAGAGGGGAGGAGAGTTAGGGTAGAACAGCATTGCCTGCTGACTGACTGGGTTGGGGAGATCACCTATACACACTGAAGGTTAAATGGTTGACGGTCAGAGGA
Organism: Borostomias antarcticus; assembly: GCF_949987555.1. NCBI lineage: Eukaryota > Metazoa > Chordata > Actinopteri > Stomiiformes > Stomiidae > Borostomias > Borostomias antarcticus. Next base: position 9,246,881 of record NC_140239.1, on the reverse strand, counting down.
AAGTTTGGTAGTGTGTGTTTAATAACAAAGTAAACATGTTTGAGCACCTGATCACTCACTACTGGCAAAAAAACAAAAAATGAAATACTTTTAAGCTAGCATGACTTCCAATTCACAAAACTACATAGACCTATTTTTTACTGTACAAACAAACCGTGCAGTCTAACTAGGTCTATCTGTTATTGTACACACGTGGGTGAGTTCGATGACACAGTGGCTCTCATGTTTCAATAATCAAAAGGAATGTGACAAAGCCAAGCAGAGGAACATTGTTGCGCAAGGGTTCAGGTTAACTCTAAACAGTTCACAGCTGTGGACAGAGCCCTCATCTTCCATGTCTACAGTGAAACACGGTGTTGAAACCCAACTAGAGGAGATTCTCAGGTGGCAGCCACGGAGTGCCCTCCAGCACTCTGAAACAATGCTGAACCAGCAAGATAAACAAACGAGGGCCTAGGGCAGGAAGCCTGTTTGGGACGTTCTGTTGTGTAGCGAGCTCGTGAAAAGTGCCCGTTCCAAATGAACTTGCCATGATGGTTGCATTACAGTCTGAGGGCGTCGGGGTTGTTCTCCATATACGAGAATAACGTGGATGTGCGTGGACTATTGGGCCGCATAGCTGAGCAATATTTAGAGTGTGCTTCAACACACAGGTACAGATTTGCTACTGTAACAACACATGCACGAACACAGGCACGCACGCTCCCTTGCAGATAGATTTCCAAAAATGCTGTCCATGTCTGCCAGAAAGGTCACTTGGTTGACATTCAAGCATCTGCACAGCCAATCACCACTATGTTCTCCTTCATTATGAAGCCTACAGAGCAATGAAAGGAACTGACCCCTCCTTCCTCCAGGCCATGGTCAAACCCTACACCCCCTCCTGACCGCTACGCTCTGCTACCTCGGGACAACTAGTTGCCCCGTCACTCCGAGGCCCCTGCGGTCGATCAACACGGTCACTGCTCTTCTCTGTCCTGGCCCCGCAGTGGTGGAATGAACTGCCCACTGACGTCAGGACAGCAGAGTCGCTGCCCATCTTTCGTTGCAGGCTCAAAACTCATCTCTTCAGGAAGTACTACAATGATCCTCCCTCTTAAGCACCTATTGTATTTTAGATTGCTATTCTTGCACTTTGCCTTCAGCACAAGTTTATGCTTAGTCACTTTTTAGAAAGGAGATGCACTTGTGAGTTCTGGCAAGTACTTTGGCTTTTCCTATGTTAAATGCAATTATTGTTAGTCGCTTTGGATAAAAACGTATCTGCTAAATGACTGTAATGTAAATTAATGTAATGAAGGTGAACACGGCCAACACATTCCGTTCCTGTGGGGACAAAGACAATTACTGCTGCACTTGACAGAAGTACAGGGCTACTGTGCATCCTGTCTCTAATCAAACTGATAGATCACATCTCAAGGACGAGGATGTTTATTTGTCGGGGGTTGAGAGGCTGCTGTTTAGGGCTCCGGGCTAACGAAGTGGACAGGTGTGGGGCCGGGGGGGTGTCCTCAGAGGGAAATGAGTGTTAACAGAACAGGCTGCTGTTCTGCCCTGGCTCTGTGCCCTTACACTGGAACTCATGCTGTGTTCCTTTTGGCTGGGAAGTGGTGAGGTGGGAGTGACAGAGAACGATGTTACCCCCGAGATAACAGCGTTAAGAGTAGAGACAACACAACAACTACAGCTCGGAACAAAGATAAACGTTTGATACAACGTAGTACGCAGTATTTTGCGTACAAAAGAGGTAGCGAACATGTCCTCAGATAACAATTGGGGAATACTGTGTGTATGACTGAATTAATGAGACACAAATAAGACAGAAATGCTAATAAAACAGTATTACTACAGTTGCAATCAAAGTTATTCAACACCCATTGCATATTAGGCTTATTGACAAAATTCCAAATTTCTCAGCTGTTTGCAATAAACAAAGTAGACAAGAACAGTTGAAATAGTTCAATAAAGCTAATATTACAATGGTTTGTATCCAATTTCAACACAAAATGCTACTTTTAATCACTACTGCAGTCCCAAAATTATTCAACCTCCTGTCTCAAGTACACCTGCTGCAACTAATCAAAATTACCCAACCCCCTGTTTTAAGCACACCTACTTGCAACTAATTAGTTCAGGTGTGCTTGAGATGGAACACAGAAATACGACTGGCTAGGGGTTTGTCAAGAGTGGCATTTGATTGCATGTTAGAAAAATATGGCTAAGTGAAAAGAATTGTCCAAAAAGTTCAGAGAAGAGTTCATTGCTTTTCACAAACAAGGAAAAGGATACAAAAAGATAGCAAAAGCACTGAATGTTCCTAGAGATACAGTTGGAAGCATAGTTCACAAGTGTAAAGTTAAAGGAACAGTGGCTACACTACCTGGACGTGGCACAACGAGGAAGCTGCCAGCGGCTGCCACCAGACTCCTGAGGAGGCAAGTGGCCAAAAGCCCTAGAGGGACCGCAAAACTGCTGCAAGACTTGATAGCCGCAGGCACTGAGGTTTCAGTTTGCACAGTAAGGTGCATACTGAACACTAGGGCTGCACAATTAATTGTGAATTAATCGAAATCGCGATTATGACCTCCGCAATTAACTAAAAAGGCCGCAAAAGGCCGCAATTAATGTGATTAATAATTTTGCTTTGAATTGAGTGTGCTAGGACTACACGGATGAATCACAGGCGCTTATGCTGTCTGACCAATCACATGCGTTCCCGCTGAGTGCGCTGTGCGTAGCAATTTCACTGAGAAGACAGATAGCAGTAGTAGCAGTAGATTAGCGAAAACAAGGTCAGTGAGTTAGTAGCAAGAAAGGGATCAACGTCCGTGATTTGGGAGCATTTTGGTTATTATATATGAATATTATCTATTAAATATTAATCAATTATTAATTGCAATTACCATTTTGAAGCAAATAATCGCAATTATTATCTTTTGTCATAATCGTGCAGCCCTACTGAACACTGAACAGGGCTCCATGGGGGTTGAATAATTTTGATTGCAACTGTAAAGTTTCACTTTAGTTACACAGGAAGCTGCCGTCTTGTTCAGAACTCCCAGAGCGAACTTGGGGGTAGGATCGAGTGATACGAGTATACGAGTGGAGAAAACAAGTCGGGAGGGGCGTCCCAGTAAAAACTCTGCATAGCATCTCGTAAATAACAACTTTTTGGGCCAAATGCAACGCAGCATCAACACAGAGGGAGCTTATAAAGTAGGACAATGCAGGAGTGACTTCAGGTCAACATATGTCAAATTAACACTTAAACCTTCAACCATTAGTTGGCTGTATGCAGGGTTGAGTAACTGCGAAATCACTGTAATGGCTACAGAAAGGATAAGGACAGACAAGAGATTGAGCAGCTCCACGAAAGAAGCAAAGGTCAGTCTTTAATACTGATGTTCCTGCTGCACTGAGACATGCCGCTGCAGTCCTGACCTCTGCTCCTTAGAGCGTAAAGACACGGTTGAATATGCAGCTGCGCCATCAAAATAACGTTTCCCAAGGAATCCACCAAGGCCTCCCAAATACATACAGTAACTATTCCCAAGAAATCACGTAACAATAGCAATGAAAATGTATTATTGTGTGCACAGTTCCTCCCGGTGATGGAGTGCACCCCATGTCCCACCCCTCTATCATGACTGTTCAACGATTTAAAAATGAATCACTAGAGCAAACTGCTGTCTGTGAGGTCAACGGTCTGCCCCATGACCGGTCTGCTCCACCGATGACACTCTAGGCTGCTCTTCCTTAGGATCCTGCACGCCTCTCTGCATAGAACAACTAGCACGGCATGAGCTGAGCTAATTACTATTCATAGGATGACTATGAGGCGAGTCAGGCCTACATGCTCCTCGAGTTAACAACATACGAACGACAAATACCACGCAAACACTAAGCTTGTTATGAAAACGGTAGTCTTGCATAGCCAGACCTATCTCCACACTTCGTTTACGCTGTGCCAGCACCGGATACAGGTCTGGCTGGACATATTACCATTCTACAATAGGGGGGGGGATTTCTTTAAACCAATCACAGTCGTCTTGGGCGGAGCCATCCCCAGATGCAGCGACGGTGCTCTTGCAAAATAGTCTGGATCGAATCTGATTGGTGCCGAGAAAATCTCTCGGCCCGAATCAGATTAATTTGTTTCGCCAGTCTCGCCACTGATTGGGCAGTGTGACAACTAATGATAAGGTTTATTGCCATAACCTACATCCGTTGAGTCAGACTATGAAAACGGAGAGTCACAGTGGCCATCGCATGCTTGAGTTTGGTAATATCTTAGACCCCTTTAGAGGAGAGCAGCACCTTCACTTTGCTCAGCCCAGAGACCTACTCTATCTCTCTTTAAGGTAGTAGAGACAGCCCAGAGAGACCTACTCTATCTATCTTTATGGTAGTAGAGACCTCAGTCCAGAGACCTACTCTATAGCTGAATCCCAATCTGAGTGCGCAAACCACCCTTGTGGCCCCTCGCACTTGCGGCCTGAGCACTTAATTGACGTCAGCTGGAAGGGCCAGAGGGTGCAGGGCCGTGAATTAAATGGGACAGCACTTCCAGCAGCGTGCCAACGATTCCCAAGCTAGTTTAGCTCAATGCCCCTCCCACTTCGTTTTCATTGGCTGCCGCGTCCCTCCGACGCAGAGGCTGCTCTGACGCTCCCCTCAGCTCTGCAAATTGACCGATTGACGTCTGTTTTAATTTAATAATAATTACAAAATGATGTTGGGTGGGATATGTTTGCAGCATGTGGATTTCAAGATAAATGTTGTGTTATCTGCAAATGTCGTCATTTATGTGTGATGCACTCGGATCGTGACTCGGATGCACTCAAGCACTGTGTCACATGAGACGCGGTGGACTGTGGGTATGTTCTGCTCCTAAGTCCGCGAAATTGGAAACACTTTCGGTAAGTGTGGTTAAAGTGTCCAAAATGGCGGAAGTGGCGCACTTGTGGACCTACTGTAGCAATTCCGTTTTGGGACTACCCTGAGCCCTTGTGGACTTGGCGGGAACGCGCATGTAAGGCCACAAGGCCGCGAGTGCTCTGCACTTTCGCCTAAGTGCGCGATTTGCGATTCAACTTATCTCTCTTTACGGTAGTAGAGACCTCAGCCCAGAGAGACCTACTTCTATCTCTCTTTACACTAGTAGAGACCTCAGCCCAGAGACCTACTTCTATCTCTCTTTACACTAGTAGAGACCTCAGCCCAGAGAGACCTACTTCTATCTCTCTTTACGGTAGTAGAGACCTCAGTCCAGAGACCTACTTCTCTCTCTTTACAGTAATAGAGACCTCAGCCCATACCTAGAGACCAACTCTATCTCTCTTTATGGTAGGTAGCTTCTTGGAAGGCCAACAAGACAGAGCTCCAGTGTGTGACTAAATTGGTGGCATTTGTCTGTCCAGAGTGACTTAATTTTTTACATGGTCAGACGCACCGGTGTGAGTAGAGTCTAGCTGGATAGATTCACATTTTCTTGTATTTTTTTCTCCTGTTAATTCAAAAACCATGACTGCGTGCAACACCAATGTCTTGTGCATTATTTTGTTGTTATCCTGCTATAATTTACCATTTATTTATTGTGATACCATGCATTTATTTTGCCCTATGCTTACGTCGTTAGCTACTCGTGTCACTCGTCAACAAAATTCAATGGTATGTGTGAGATTCGAGTTCCAACAGAATTTCTCGTGACCATAGGCTTAGTTTAGACTACACTAATACAAACTGCCCATTCAAAATGCAGTCGCCATGAACATGCTTGCGTGTTGCTTGATCCCCCATCAAGTAATGAATTGACGACAAAAAGAAGAATGCTTCACAGGCCAATTACTGACGCCCAATGACATCACCTTGTAGGAGAGTGATGGCAACTAGCTAATAACTTGGTCTGTGTCTTCCATGCTCTGGCTGACCGTCACGCTGAGAGCAGGAGAATGGTAAATGGACTGAACTTATATAGCACTTTTATCCAAAGTGCTTTACAATAGCCTCTCATTCACACATCAATGGCGGCAGCTGCCATGCAAGGTGCCAGCCTGCTCATTGGGAGCAATTTGGGGTTCAGTGTCTTGCCCAAGGACACTTCGACATGTGGACAGTAGGAGCCGGGATTCGAACTGCTGACCCTACGATCATAGGACGACCAGCTCTACCTCCTGAGACACAGCTGCCCCACAGCCACCACAGTGTGATTGGTAAAGAAGGCCACTGCACAAAAACAGAATGTCGGGAGGTGGTGAGTCGGTGGGGAGGACGTTCCGATTGCCCAGCCCAGTGGGGGCACAGCCTCACGAACACACACACATTTTCTGGGTCCACAGTCATCTAGACCTTCTCCAACCTGTTAGTGCTCAGTCAGTACCTCCTGAATCAGAATCAGAATCCGAGTCTGTAGTTGTAGTTTTTCAACATACTAGGAATTTGCTTTCGGTCATGGTGCATAACATGGAGACAGCATTGGACAGGGTGCAGGAACGAGACAGGACAGTGCAAAGACAGGACAGTGCAAAAAAAGGGAATAAGCTAAGAGAGAACAATATACAAAAGTAGTGGTGTCAGAGTACATATACAGTGAGTATGCAGTGTAATGTGTGAGTGAGTGTGTGTATTTGTGTGTGGTGTGAGTGCGGTGTGTCCTATACAGTCCTGTACATGTATACAATCAGGTCATGTGCAAGTGTGTGCATGTGTGTGTGTGACACGATATGTGAGTGCGGTGCGTCCTATGCCAGTCTGATGTGTAGTAGAGAACACAACACAGACATTTCCTGTCCAACTCCTCACATTTGGGCCATACCCGTGGTGCTACACCTGTCACTTTAACAGTATCCAAATCCCACTGCTGGTTAGTAGTACAGTGTCTCCTCCAGTGCTAGTGTCTGAGCTGGGTGATGGTGTGACACGCCTCTATAGAGAAGTACACTCAACAGACCTAAACTTGGAAATGTGAGGTTGTGTGCCAGAGCATTTCTATGAGCCAAGAGGTGCCTATAATAAGGGGTGTGTGTGTGTGTGTGTGTGTGTGTGTGTGTGTGTGTGTGTGCGCGCGCGCGCGCGGGACGGCAGTGTGAAATATCTTACCAATGCCGTAGGCTTTGGCGAATAGCCACCGTAGGTTGGCGTCTATTTTCGCTCTGGCAGAGTCATACATTTCCAAAGGTACGATCTCCATTGTCCCCTCTCTCTCTCCAGACGGATACATTTTCCTCCTGGTGCTGTCCCCGCCATCAATCAAGTCCACGTCCATACTTTACAGTCACATGAAAACAATTTGAGAAACGTGTTACGTGCTAGTTACGTGGCTAGCTAGCTTTGTCGACCAATGTTATGATAACGTTAGTTGCTAATGTTCAACTTAGCTCTACGTAGCTATCTAGGCTGTATTGCCAAATGGTCATAGCTAACGTTACTCGTGCTGGTTTATCTTGCTTGTCCTACTGATGTTAACATTAGGTCCCCTCTGACTTGTAGTAAGGCAACTAAGCTAGCTAGCATAATGAACCTAACTGTCACAACAGCATGACTATGTCTAGCTAACGTTACAATGGGGAGTAATCAAACTATCAAAATGTATTTGTAGCGTTATCCTAGCTAGACTTAATTTATCAAATACCCGCGGAGACGTTGAGGTATTCTCAATCCAGCCTTTTGTCCGACTGGATAAATTATGTACAAGGGTTTCCCCCTTATGATAGAGCTGCATTTGCCAAGCAGCGACAGCGCATCACAGCAAGCTAGCTAGAAATCCAGTGCGAACCAGCAGGTAACGTTAGATAGATGGCCAGTGTTAACCAGCAGGTAGCTAGATAGCCAGTGCTAAGTGATAACCATCGGGTAGCTAGCTAGATAGCCAGTGCTAATCAGCTGGTAGCTAGATAGATAGCCAGTGCTAACCAGCAGGTAGTTAGGCTAGCTGGATGGAGACACCTCCCCTCCCCAGCAACAACACGGCCTGCGTGACAACCGCGCCACGGGAGACAAGGCGCCTAGCTAGCTAGGCTAACTATACTGGCCACTAATTTAGCTCACGTCTAGCTGGATTATGCTAGCATATGAGAGTATAGTAGACTATTATCTACTGATAATACACAATACCTGCTAATTCCACGCTTTATCGCCAATCTCTTTGAATTTGGTGAGTCATTTCAGGTAGAATATGTTGACATTCGTGGGAGGCGGAGTGGACCTTCGACTACAGGCTAGCTGGCTAGCTGATCACTACGCATGCGCGGTAAAGCTACATCATTCAAAGTAGATGATGGTAAAATCACAGTATGAAACGAAATTATATCGTATAAACATGTCCGGATGGCTATAATGAAACAACTACTATAAGTAAGTTGTAAATAGGACAAATAAATCACCTAGAACATACTGGTCTTTTGTCAGTGATTCAATCAAAACTCACTCCAGGCTAATTAATGAACAGTGTCCTCTAGTGATTTGAACGAGTATAGTACCCAAAACCTGGAACTGTTGAAGAGAAATACACCACCACGTCTATCTGAGGAGCAGGCTGGTGATAAACTGTTACTCTAAACATGTACAATCCATTCTTAAAACACTAGCAGTAAAGGTTGAAGATAGCACAGAAAAGTTCTAAACGAAGGCTGCCGGTCAGGACAGAGAAAAAACACTAGACATTAATATTAATATGGCTACTGTAAGCCCCCCCCCCCCTTTCATGTAAACCAAACACAGGACTCAAGGGAATACAGCCACAAATGTTTTTAATAGTGAATGCAAAGACAGTAGCCTAGTGGCTGGTCAGTTACAGAGTGAGGGTATTGCATAGGTTGTTGTTGGGGTAAGACAGTCCTGCAGGAAAGCCCGATGAAAGCAACCCCACTGCCAAAATGATGTACATGACAAGACCTGCATGGCCCCTATAATAGTTTACAAAGGTCCATCTTGTCTTCTTCTCCAGATAGCTGAAGTTAGCATGTGGACGTTTGGTTTGAATTCTCTCTAAACTCACTTGCAATATTAGCTTCCCTTCTGTGGGGGAACTCATAGCTTGATGTATTGTATATTGTACATAGGTTCCTGTAGAGACAGAGCTAGTGTCCACAAGTCAAGAACTAATATCAGCAGCTATAACTGAGATCTACTTAAAAGGAAACATTTTTTGGACGACTACAAAAGAGAGGCTAGCAGGGCAGCGTACGGTTAGGGTCGTCCTCTATTCAAAGTTGTTTCACATTCACAAATCATGCCCTGCTCTCATTCCAAGTGACCTCCATATTTGATAATTTCAAGGACAGATTTCATATTATTTAAAATGGTATATTAAGAGCAAATAACACACTTCTCTTTTAGAAAGAAAGAAAAAAGATTTAAGTAATTTCCAACATTGCATTTCCCAAACCACACTTGGTGATGCTCTGTTTACGGCCTACATTTTCCGTAGATTAGTTAAAGCCATTTGAAATGTCAAGTTAGCACAACAGGAGTCGAGGTTTGCCTTTATGGCAGTAGCTAGAAAAACAATGTTCGCCTCCCTGAGCAGCAAGTCACACCAACACCAAAATCAAATATTGAATAAAACACTCAAAGCTTGGCAAAAACACACCACCCTACATGTTCTGTTCACACTGGAACTCAAGAGGCTTAACCAGCTACTGTATGTTGAATAAATGAGACATGCTCTCATTAGTCCCCGGTATTTCACCTTTAAATCAACGCAATTGCAATATTTTCTGCCCTATGCACTGCACACACTTCTAACACATCAACCAGATAGTTTTTACAGGTCAACACCATTCCAAGTCCATTGATAAATTCTAGCTATTGCACAAAAATGTACTTTATTCTATGTATGCTGTTTTTAACTGGTCTATCTAATAACAATAATAACAAGGCAATTTATCTCACAGTCACTAACCTGTTTGGTTCAACAGCGTAATTAATCGAGGATACACTCGGAGAAGGAAGGCTTACCTATGACACCATCAGTTTGTGGACCATTTACCTGTACCAAGTTTGATTTTCACTTACATTACATGTTATAATCATAATCACATCAATGGAAGGGGAAACTTAGGCTAGTATAACAGGACGAAATGAGACACCTTTTCTCTTTGAATTTCTTGCCATCAAAAATCACTTTCAGTATCATTTTCTCTGGATCAAGTGTCATGTCCCCCTGATATGACATACTGCAGCACCCTTCCTCAGACTAGACAGGAAGTCATCTCCCCTTCCTCAGGCTAGACAGGAAGTCATCTCCCCTTCCTCAGGCTAGACAGGAAGTCATCTCCCCTTCCTCAGGCTAGACAGGAAGTCATCTCCCCTTCCTCAGGCTAGACAGGAAGTCATCTCCCCTTCCTCAGGCTAGACAGGAAGTCCTGTCCACAACTGCAGTAAGCAGCATCTAGTGAGATCCGAGCAGGTGCTTAGTGGAAGCGACATGATGATGTGACATTCAGAGCACATTAAGAACAAACACATAGGCCTCGATATCCTTTTTGTGTGTGTAAAAACATGAACAAAGACCATTTAACAAACTTGACTTCACAGATAACAGACAGCTTATAGTCCACTTTTGTTTTCCTCTAAAAGGCAAAATGCTGCAAGTTAAATAAATATTTGGGAGAAGCGTTAAGACAATGTCCTCCTTTCCTCTTCTGACACTCAGATAGGCTTGATACCCTACAGTACAATGTCCAGCCAGACACGTAGACTCTCTACAGGGGCCAGCCAGACACATAGACTCTCTACAGGGGCCAGCCAGAGAGGTAGGCTCTTTACAGGGGCCAGACAGACAGGTAGGCTCTCCACGTTGAGCAGAGAGAGGTAACATTCTGTCTGGCCAGCACTTGGCCACTCTGCTATTTACTAACAGTGCTCTCGTAGAAGACAGAACTATATCATAACAAAACATGTTCCTGACAGGAGTCACTAGAAACATTCACCTTGGAACGATATTAGGAGACCCGAAAAAAATTCTAATAGTTATCAAATATCGCAAGACATACAGTTGTTTGTTTTAAGTGTAAACATTGGTTTTGATGCCTTTTCTTTTGTACATGGAGAAATTATATAAAATAAATCATGTGTCATAACTATAAATTGTTCTTATTAAAATGTAAAAACAACATACTAAATTTCTATTATTATTACTATAATAATAACAATAATGTTAAACATTGTTTTGTACAAGGTTTTCTGCTGTTATAAATAGATATTTGTATAACATATGTTTTATCACTCTTCACATAACTCAGGCTTTGACTTTACAAGGCATAAACAATACTCACAATGCATGTCCCAGCCGTACGCGCACACACGCGCACGCGCGCGCACGCACGCACGCAGGCACGCACGCGCACGCACACACACACACACACACACACACACACACACACACACACACAGCGACATCAGGGGGCTCTACGTGCGATTCAGTGTTTGGAAGATTCTGGAGATCTGGAGCATGACGGGCCCAGTCTCTGGGTCGTTCATCCACTGTGTGCTGTTCAGAGGGTTCTCCAACATGTCCTCAAACGCTGCACGCGCTCAAACACACACACACACGCAAGCACATGCGCGCACGCACATGCGCGCGCACACACGCGCGCACACACGCGCGCACACACACACACACACGCACGCACGCGCACACACACACACACACACACACACACACACACACACACACACACACACAAAAACATGTTTTTAGAAACTTCAGATATGCGACACTTCAAGCCTTCTGAGGTGGCTGTAATCAGACTAGAACAGCCACCACACACCCTCCACACAGCCTCGCTAGCTCTCTAGGGGAAACATCTTCAGTGCTGGTGGGCAATTCCTGCAATATCCTTTAAAGTTCACTGATTTTGAAATACGGGTGGCTGTGTTGTGGGTTAGGGGATCAGGACCCATGTTGTGGTCAGGACTAGTGTTGTAGGTCAGGACTAGTGTTGTAGGTCAGGACTAGTGTTGTAGGTCAGGACTAGTGTTGTTGGTCAGGACTAGTATTGCTCGTCAGGACTAGTGTTGTAGGTCAGGACTAGTGTTGTAGGTCAGGACTAGTGATGTTGGTCAGGACTAGTATTGCTCGTCAGGACTAGTGTTGTAGGTCAGGACTAGTGTTGTAGGTCAGGACTAGTGTTGTAGGTCAGGACTAGTGTTGTAGGTCAGGACTAGTGTTGTAGGTCAGGTCAGGACTAGTGTTGTAGGTCAGGACTAGTGTTGTAGGTCAGGACTAGTGTTGTTGGTCAGGACTAGTGTTGTAGGTCAGGTCAGGACTAGTGTTGTAGGTCAGGACTAGTGTTGTAGGTCAGGACTAGTGTTGTTGGTCAGGACTAGTGTTGTTGGTCGGGTCAGGACTAGTGTTGTAGGTCAGGACTAGTGTTGTTGGTCGGGTCAGGACTAGTGTTGTAGGTCAGGACTAGTGTTGTAGGTCAGGACTAGTGTTGTTGGTCGGGTCAGGACTAGTGTTGTAGGTCAGGACTAGTGTTATTGTGCTAGGACTAGTTTTGAAGGTCAGGACTAGTGTTGTGGATTGGGGGGTGCTAGTGTTAAGACCAGTTACCCAGTAGAGTCTTGGGGTTGGTGAGGCCCAGTTGCACCACTGGGTTCTCCAGGATGGCCTGGAACAGTGGGCTGTTGGTGTCGATGCCCTTGTCCAGGTCCTCAGGAGACGGCTTCCTGTCCCCCAGCAGCCATTCACACTACAGTCACAACACACACAGACAACATCATTAAACACATGAACCTGGGGAGCAGCCATTACCTGGTAGGAAGGTAAAGGTAAGGAAGGTAAGTTCCTCAATTATCTAAATAGTAGCAAAGTAGCAAAAAGGCACAAAAATACATTCTGTCCAGAGACAGTTTTTCCATCAACATATTTTAATGCCCATTCAGAGGGATCGCACTAGAAAAGGTTGAAAGCAAAATTCAGAAAACGTTTTTACGGTCACTGGAGCTGGTTTTTGCACGAAATGGGAAAAAATGCACTAAATGGGAGACGGAAAGCACCTTTGTCAATAAGTTCTGACGTAGCGAACGTTTAAAGGTGCAGTATGCGGTTTGTGATTTCCTGTTAGTTGCCCCGTTTGGAAAAATGCAATCAACAAAATCCCTGCCCCTCCCTTCAGGCCTCCCTCCAAAGCTACTCCTCCAAACTGGGGGAAAACAAATGACCCTCACTAGGCAGGTAGGTCGGTTGACAGGCAGGTGAGCCATCCAATCATTTCAAGTTGACAACTTTAAATGATTGGACGCACTTATAACAGTCCTGTGACTTCCACAGATTACATATTTATTTCATTTTAGTGTCGGAGCACTTTATTTATTGATTGCTGTCAGGATGTAATGAGAATAGCAAAAATATAACAAAAAATGCTCTTTAGCCAAACTTCATACTGCACCTTTAATTCACATGACTGATCAACTGTTTCCGCTGTCGCCGTCTTCACAGATATTTCAATGACACATAAAAAATGTCTTTAAATCCGGATAGTATGAAACATGGCCAGTACTAGCTGACATGAAAGAACGATTACAACTTGCCCGATTGAAACAAATCCCTGAAGACATCTCTCCATTTCTCTCAGATGGCCAAGGCGACTGGTTTTGGTTCAGTTCACAACCTCTACTTTTACTATTTATGACAGCCATGTGTAACGTAGCCTCTACCACCAGCTTCCTACGAAACTACGCTTTGTGTTGCCTGGTTTATTTGCTCCAAACCAGTTGACTTTTGGCAACATTTTAAAAGTACGTTTAAAATTCACTTGACAGTTAGATGGAAACACAGGTGCGAGGAGGATGTTTGGACAGATGCGTATGCGTGAAGTAGTTGAATCAGGAGACAGTGAGCCTACCGCAGCATCCTGCTGGTTGTTATTGACCCGCAGGGCATCGATCACTTCCTTCTCATCAAAGCCCATCTCCATCAATGCAATGACGGCCTGCAGAAACAGAAGGGTGCCAAAGCTAGTAATAATAATAATAATAATAATAATAATAATAATAATAATAATTCATTGTATTTATAAAGCACCTTTCATTGTCAGACAATCTCAAAGTGCTGAAACAGTCATAAAGTCATTAAGAAAACAAAGCAACATAATAACAAGCAGAATAGTAACAGGTGCCACATACCCTGGAGTCGGGCCTGAACTCTCGTTTCCTGCGGATCCTCTTGAAGATCTCGGTGAGCTCGTCCTGCCTGGCGCTCTCCTCTGTTCTGGGCTGGGAAGGGGTGCGGAGGAGGAGGGGGACCGAGGCAGAGGCCGGTATGGAGAGGGTGGGGGCGGGGGCAGATGCAGTGGCCCCAGCTGCCCCGGAGGCCTCCTGGCTCGGTAGAGGGGTGTCTACAGAGGGGTCGTCCACGTGCTCGATCAGCCACTCCATGGCCTGGGTCACTGACATGCTGCAGATTTTAAAGATGGCGGTAGCTTTTAAGGATGGCTTGATCAGTTATTTTTTTGGTCTAATAGCTGATTCTGATACCAGTACGCTAGTTGCTTTCTGGAGATATTGTCAATTGGGGGATGAAGAATTGCTGATCTGGCACCCCTTACTGACTAGATCTTATCGTATCTACGACTTCTACCCCCAGAGAACACTTGGTGCCAAAAATTACTAGATCACACCAGATCGCTTCTCTGTATCGGACAAATGTACTGAACGATCACCGATTTGATTAAAATTTGATTTTTCAATACTAGCAGACAAACCAGAACATATTTATCAGAAGGCTGAACAGACTTCTACACAACACACAGAGCTAAAGTTACTGTTTCACCGCATTTGACAGACTTAACTCAGTGTTACAGGTAGAATCCTGGGTTTAGGCTCAGTGGCGCGGTGCTGACTCACTGGTTTAGTCGGAGGGCTTTGATAGCTCTGCTCTCGGGGAAGCCCATCTCAGTGAGCTGCTGGAGGGCCGTCTCATCCACGCGCTCCTCCTCATCCTCATCCAACATGGCTGACAGACACAAATGCAAACACTGTAAGTGCACTATCCTGCAAACGAAACTCAGCCGTTTGGACAGTTGTTCAAAAACATTGCTTGTGTTACATCTGTGAAATTATATAAATTATATAAATATTAAAAAATTAAAATACAATTATATATAATAATAATTTATATAATATATATAATGTTTATATAATAATAATAAAACAGCTGTTCATAGCTCCGTAATACAGACATCAAGGGCAATCAAAGATGCATGCTAATGTGAGTGTATACTGTAGGAAACGGTTTGTACTGCTGCCATTGTTGGCCAGGTCGCTCTTGAAGGGGATTTTAATCTCAAAAGGTCTAAATCTGGTTAAATAAAGGTTAATAAAATGATGAAGGGCCTACCGTTTGCTTTTTTGAAGAGTTCGACGGCGTCGGGGTTCAACGCGAGAAGCTTCTGGGCCACTTCAATTAGAGAGACGAGGATTTTCCTGAGCTCTGTCTGAAACTGCCGAAATATGTATAAACACAAACATACACACAAACAAATATGTACAAACATACAAGACTCGCATCTCTAATGCAGGGCTAATCAAAGTCTAGAGGCTGGATGAATTTCAATCCAATCAACATCATGAACCATCCCTCCAGTGCCCCTGTCTGCCTGTCTGTCTGTGTCAGTGAGACATCTTCTAGTGCCCCTGTCTGTCTGTCTGCCTGCCCACCTGCCTGCCTGTCTGTCTGCCTGCCTCTTTGTCTGTATGTCTGTGTCAGTGAGACATCTTCTAGTGCCCCTGTCTGTCTGTCTCTCTGCCTGCCTGCCTGCCTGCCTGCCTGTCTGTCTGTCTGTCTGTCTGCCTGTCTGTCTGTCTGTCTGTCTGCCTGTCCGTCTGTGTCTGTCTGCCTGCCTCTTTGTCTGTCTATCTGTCTGTCTGACTGAGACATCTTCAAGTGCCCCTGTCTGTCCGTCTGTCCGTCCGTCCGTGAGACAGTGGGTGAGCTGACTCACGTCTCTGATGTTGTGTTGGGTGACGGTGCGGTCGGTGTGGTGGGTGGGCAGACCGGCGGTGGCCTTGAGGATGGCGTCTTTGTCTGGGGCCTTGTTATCCTGCTTCTTCTGACAGAGAGGACAGAGACACGAGAGCCTGTCTTCACACAACATTACATTACAGTCATTTAGCAGACGCTTTTATCCAAGGTTTAAAATGAGAGACCCAGGTTAGATGGGCGGGGCATATCTATGGCTGGAAACACCTGATGGCGAAAGTCCTTACTCATTGGTGTCGCCAGGATTCCGGCGCTACCAATGAATTGCCAGGATTTGAACACCAGATTTTTGCATGAAGTGTCCCAGACCCATAGAGTGATCTGCAGCATGCAGTAACGTAGTTAGCGTAGCTTATATAGTGTATCAGAGAAAGAACTCTCATGCGTCTGGCGTTGAGACTAGTTTAGGCCTACCTACCTTCTCCTCTGCGGCGATGTCGGACATTTTGGGAGGAGGCGGTGGAGGTCTCTTCTTCACCAGCAGCAGAACGTCTGAGGACAGGCAAAGGAAATTAGGCATATAGGCTAGAAGGCCTGAGCCTAAAGTCATGGCTAAATTTATACAGTAATTTAAAATGAGGGGAAAATATAGACCAAGTAGGTACAAGTACCTTTATCTTTTAAGTTTTCGTCAGCTGCTGTTTTAGTTTCTGTGAGGATTCTCTCAGAAGCGGCATGGACGAGTTTGTGGTGTGTGAGTGTTTTAGGGTCTTCCAGACTTCCATGCACATACTAGGAAAACAAAAAAAAAGGTACACGCATCAGACACACATCAGACGGTACACGCAGCACACACATCAGAAGTAGGCCAGTATGAGAGCATCAAATAGTACCATCACAGCATTAGCCGGCTCTGTTGCTGCTCTTTCTATTGTACTACAGTGCTGGTATACAAAGCCCCCTGGAGCCATGCTTTCATCCGTGTGATGGGCTGAGACGATGTGAATATGAGGTTAACGAGCCCCAGCAACAAAAGTCTCTTTCAAAACAAGTAATTCGAAAGTTAAATGCAAGACTCCATAGTCATTGAACTCGACCAGTGGTTAGGTAACCATGGATGGATTCCAGCGTGTGGAGTTTGCAAGCTTAGCTAGCATTCGTGCCAACTTGCTAAATTATAAATAGAAATGTCTACCCAGTTACTATAAATACGGTACAACTGACACTGAACATTTCGACACAGGCCGTGCAAACATATACTGTAGGCGAAGGCTACAGTTAACTAGAATACACAGAGGACATAAACACCATGAGAGAGCTAGAAACACAACAGTGATGAGCATAGTGCTAACTTACATGTTTCAAGCACTTCTCTTTCAATTTTTCAATAGTAGTGTCCTCCGTGACTTCCTCCAGCCACTCCGCACCCTCCATGGTACAAATGTGGATTTTTAATACTTTCCCAGCGAATATCTTCTCCTCTTGCACGAACATAGTTTAGAATTGTGTATGTTAGCTAGCCTAGCTAGCTTACAGTTCAGTGATGTTGGCTAGCTTGCTAGTTAGGCTAGCGTTAACACGTTTGCTAGCTGTCGTCCTTGAAATCCCAACGAGAACAGTGCCAATGCATACGCGTATTATCTGCTGAACATTTCCCACTTGCTAGGTTGACTATTGCGATCAATCAAGTAGCCACTGCTTCGCCAAACGGTTTATTTGTCTCTCATTGAGTGACAAGATGCCAGCGACAGCCCTATTTCGATGGTAATGGTTGAACTCTGAACCCAGGCAACGTAGCATATGGTCCTGTGCAATCTGGGAAATGTAGTTCTATTGACCAATTTGGCTCAATATCCATTGACTGTCCCCACCCACCACAAGAGGGAGATAAACTATAAAACAAGTACAGGGCAAGAAGTCATGATCAGCTAGTAGTTTATTGTAAATGGCACAAATTAACAGGATTCAAAACTATCCTTTGTATAATTCTCACTAACGAAACGGATGTGTCTGGCTCAGGAAGTAGAACGGGTTAACCAATGATTGTAGGATCGGCAGATCGAATTCTGGCTCCTCTTGTCCACATGTCGAGGTGTCCTTGGGCAAGTCACCGAACCCTAAATTGCTCCCAATGAGCAGACTAGCAGATGCCGCCATTGGTGTGTGAATGGGTGTTTGAATGGGTGAATGAGAGGCCATTGTAAAGCACTTTGGATAAAAGTGCTATATAGGTGCAGTTCATTTACCATTTCCTTTCTCACCTCTTGAACTGTCTGTGTATTGGATATTGTGCATGAATGAGGCTGGTCACTTGGATGCGGTTAGGCCTCGACCGCAGGCGCCTCGGAGGCGGCCAATCACCTGAGGTACTGTAGCGTAGTGGTTGGGAGCATGTAGGGCTTGGCCATGGCTAGATAATAGGTACAGTACAGTAGCTAGGTAGGTACAGTCAAAGACATATTACTGAACGGGCCTGCCAGGCCCAGGGGCCCATGAGCTCAGGGGGCCCTTTGCATTTCTTGTCACATAGTCAAAAGGCTCAGTCATTAATTTAGTAACAGAGCCTAAAAAATTCGGCTACAAAACTGAAGCAATAGCCTAAACATTCACTTTGAAGACGTCACAAGAAAGAAACCATCATGATACCTGTAATTTTTAAGTGAATGTTTATCTATAGTACTTTATAGGGGCTGAGTACTCCATGCAAAATGGGCCCTTCAACTATTTTAGGGAGAAATACAAAAAGCAGGTCCTCCCCACAGAGTTGAGGTTACTTGAGTCAAAACAGAGTTGGGTAAAGCAGTTTTTATTGTAAGTTTTCTCAAATCATCTGCAAATTGGATGCAGTCTCATTGGGCAAATTCACAATTTTGATAAATGAAATGGCTGTGGGGGCCCTTTACGTGTCTGTGCCCAGGGGCCCTTCATTTCATATTCCGTCTATGGGTACAGTAGAGATAGTAGGTAGGTACAGTAGGTAGGTAAATAGGTAAAGTAGGTAGATAGTAACTAGGGAAGTACAGTAGGTAGGTACTGGTAGGTTCAGTAGTGAGGTAGGTAGATAGTAGGTAGGGATTATATGCTAATTTATTGATGTAAACAACGTCAAGACGCCATAGCATCATTTATTATTATCAAGTAACAATTTTACAGATTGACAGTTAAGAAAAAATACAATTTATGCAAAATACAACTTTGTAGGAGGGTAACATTTTATTGCAGGTATTACAATTTGACTACAGCCTATAGTTTTTGTCTATATACCATTCAGTGTCTCACAAACAGACAACAGAAAATAGGACACAACAGTCTTCCTTTTTACAAGTAAAAATTCATTTAACATAAATGTCCTAAAGATACAATGGACTATGTTGAGTGACCGAAGAGTTAATAAATAACAGTTCCAACCTCTATATTTCTGTAATTATTTATCTGGAAAGACTTAAAATATCACCTCTAATTATGTTTTTGTATATATCTAAGAATTTTACTGCTCATCTTGTGAAACCACTGGTCAGAATGGCATGCTTAAGACATAAGATTTTTTAAACAAAATCCTGCTTACAAAGGGAATATCCATATATATATATATATATAAATATATATATATATATATATATATATACAGTGAAACAACACAGCCATAGGCTCAAACAACTGGAGGGAAGTTAATAATTTCCATATCCCACAGAACAGTACAGCCATTTCTGTTATGACTAAACAAGTGAAATAGGACTTAACACATTTAAGCCTCTTTAAATGCCAAACTCCAAGATGACTGTGTACTGTACAACACCCCCCCCCCCCCAACAACAACCCAACACATACATGCATAAACACACACTTGGATCAGCAGGCTGAAACTTTCTGTTCCCTTGATTTGGGAAATACAAACAGCTTTGGAAATGAACACAGCCAACCTGCGTTTGATCAGAGGACTCAGTGAAATGAACACTTGCTTTTGATCAGAGGACTTCTCTGAAATGACTGACCATTTTAGGTATGTTTGTTAGCTCTGACATGTAAATGCAATGTTCTTGAACTACAAATATTTCACAAATTCAAAACACAAACTAAAAACGCTGTTAAATGTACTCTATAAAATGCCCTCAAAATCATGGTCGTATTTTACAAGATTATACAAAAAAAATAGCTAAATATAAACAAGATTGATGAGAACCAAATTAAAAAGGAAAAAAGTACAATCCTCTCTTTGAGAGGTACTCTCAAAATTCCCAGTGTAGTTATTTTTGGTGACACCTAAGGTAATTGCAGGTGTGTTTTTGGACTGCATTTCCCAGTGATCACTTGAAACCAAACTCGCTTCTGTGATGTCAGCTTGTGTCATGTCCTCGCATACTATCTCCGTTGTCTGCGGGTAACAGTCTTTTCGTTGTTTGGTAGACTAGCTACTGTAGCAACGTGAACGCATTAACAGAGGCTGCTCCTCTAACGTGACCTCCAGATCGCCAGCTCCGCCTATCCTGCCTGGCGGACCTGCTGTTTGACTTGAAATATGTCAACCTGTACGCAGCCCTTCTGACAGGAATGACGCCACCGACACCAGGCTCTCAGAACTCTCACAACTGCAAATGGAAAGGCTTTCATGAAAGGGGGCCGGCTGAATCATCATTTTGTCGCATCAATCGGCGATACCCAGAAACGATAGGAGACATTTTGTTTTTATATGGTAAAGTTCAAGATTATAACTTTAAAACAAAATAAATACCCAGTGTGTCCATGGTGTGACTGCAGAAACAAGAGCTAACACAGGTGAGTTGAGTGGAGCTACAGTCTCTCCCCTGTCTACTGTACGGCCTGACACCTAGGACCTCACATTTCTGTAAGCAGGTGAAAAAGTATAAATAAAATTACATAAATAAATAAAATGAAGGGGAAATGTATTTCTTACTGTTAGTATAAAAGCATATAAAAAAAAGATCCGTCCGTCAAATCATTTGATAGTTTTGTCTTAATCTTTAGGTTTTTTTTCCTTTCTAGTGCCTTTGCATACAAAAATATCCTCCAGTCTTCAACCTTGGGGAGTAAGTTAAAGACAAACTTCTCTACTTGAACTGCTCCGGGATACTGTGTCCGATTTGAGGCTGCATGCTGGTGGGAGGACTGGAGATGCCCTCCGACCAGTCCGACATGTTGGAATGCGGGGAGGAGCTGGACCACTGGTCAGGGGACCCGGGGGAGGGCGTTAGAAAGGGGTGGTCAGCCACGGGCAGCTGGTGGGCGGGCGTGTTGTCCACGGCGCCGGAGTAGCTGTGCTGGGAGGGAGGGGTCAGGAACTGGGCACTGCTGGGCAGGGATTGGCCGAGGGAGGAGGAGGAGGGCAGGATCTGGGTCTCCTGGGGGAGGAGGGTGTGGATGGGCATGCCGGCGTTGCCCCCCGTGCCCTGCTGGTGCTCCGGGGTGCCCAAATCGCCGGCGATGAAGCCCTGGCCGGTGGCCGGGTTCGAGTTCTGGTGCTGCAGCTGGAGCTGCATGTGCTGCATCTGCAGGTTCTGCTGGAGCTGGAGGGGGTAGCCCATCATCTGGGACAGGGCGCCGGCCGAGTGCCTGTTGTGCAACGTGGTCATCACGCCGTGCTGCCCGCCGCCCGCCTGGTGCATGCCGCCGCCCCCTTGCCCGCCCACGCCGCCGCCGCCCCTCATGGGGTTGAACTGGCCCGGCTGGGTAAGGCCTACGTGCATCCTGGACAGCCAGTCGCACTGGCCGCCGTTCACGGCCCCCACCAGGCCGTTGGCGCCCCCTACGGGCAGGTGGGTGAGGCGGGGCGGCAGGGGTTCGAACTGCAGCCGCGCCAGCTCCTGTTTGTTGGTCATGCCCAGGTGGGCGACGCCCATGTGGGCGTCGGCCATGCCCTGGAGGTGACTGAGGGACATTGAGGGGGACTGCTGGAAGGGCGAGGTCATCATGGGGGGGGAGGCCACGTCCGAGACGTACCCGTGGGACGACGACTCCAGCGAGTCGACAGGGGAGAGGACCGCCAAGCTGTCCAGCAGGCCGCCCTTCCCGTCGCCGGACGGCTTCTTCTTGGCCTTGGCGTCCTTGCAGCCGAGGCCCTTGCCGCCGGGCTTGCGCGTCTTCTTGGCGTGCTGGCTCTGGGGCTTCAGGCTGCCCAGGTAGCCACCGGGGGAGCAGAGGGGGGACGACAGGGCGGCGCCGAGGGAGGAGCCGCCGCCACCGTGCATGGTGCCGGGCGGGCTGCGCACCAGGCTGTACTCGTCCATGAGGCGGACGATGTCGTGGTGCATGCGCTCCTGGGCGATGTCGCGGGGCAGCCGGTCCATGTGGTCGGTGATCTCGCGGTTGGCGAAGTGCTCCAGGAGGATCTTGGCCGTCTCGTAGCTGCCCTCCCTGGCTGCCAGGAACAGGGGAGTCTCCTCCTGAGAGAGAGAGAGAGAGAGAGAGAGAGAGAAAGAAAGAGAAAAAGAAAGAAAGAGAAAAAGAAAGAAAAAGAGAGAAAGAGAGAAAGAGAGAAAGAAAGAAAGAAAAAGAGAGAGAAAGAAAGAAAAAGAAAGAAAAAGAAAGAAAAAGAAAGAAAGAGAGAGAGAGAGAGAGAGAGAGAGAGAGAGAAAGAAAGAGAGAAAGAAAGAAAAAGAAAAGGGGAGACGGCATGTGAGAAAACGTGTATGTACTCAGGGAGCGCCTAATGAATTTGGCTGGTTAAGGTTAGGGTGTAAGGGTGTAGTGTTCAGTCAAGCAGCGGAGCTAACCTTGTTGTTCTGCATGTCCTTGTTGGCCCCGTTCTTCAGGAGGACGATGGCCGCCTCCACGTTGTTCACAGCGGCCGCCCAGTGCAGGGCTGATTTACCTGGGGGCGGAGACACACGTTCAGGCCACGCCTCCACACAGACCAGGCCACGCCTCCACTCAGACCAGGCCACGCCTCCACCCAGACCAGCCTAGACCTACGCACACAGACCAGCCTAGACCTACGCACACAGACCAGCCTAGACCTACGCACAGACCAGCCTAGACCTACGCACATAGACCAGGCCTAGACCTATGCACATAGGCCTAGACCTACGCACACAGACCAGGCCTAGGCCTACGCACACAGACCAGGCCTAGACCTACGCACATAGACCAGCCTAGACCTACGTACGCCACAAGAGGACCACAAACCTGCTGGAGGGACTAAAGAAGCCGTGGTACAGAACTGAACGGAATAAATGTTCAGATTCGCCTTTTTTTCCCCTTCTAGTTGCACAACCAAGATACTCCCTGACCGACGCGCACCCCGACTGGACACATCTCAGCCTGAGCGCTGGCGGAGAAGCCGTGAGGGAGGCTTACCGAAGTCGTCGATGGCGTTGACGTCGGCGTGGCAGTTGATGAGCTCCTCCACCATGCCCTCCACCGCCAGCCGGGCGGACAGGATCAGAGGGGTGGTGCCGTCGTGCATGCGGGCGTCCAGGTCCGTGGCCCGGTTCCTGATCAGGATCTACACGGCACAAACATCACGGCTCTTCTTACCACGCTGAGACTGATGGACAGCATCGATCAATACTGCAACAGCATCGATCAATGAATCTTTACTAAGCAGAGTAAAACTGTCCCATGTGGCTAAGTCAATTGTTGGATCTAAATCAAAGGCCTGTTAGAAAGGGTTAGTCGCCAATTTTAAACATTTAGGTGAGTAATAGTCTGACGCTCAGACTGAAATTTTGTTTTACTTCATTATTCCGTCTAAACAAGTTTCCATTGCAGCCAATTTCCAAGATGGGTGTTGCCGAATTTTTTGAATTGAAACCTTTATTTATTCAGGGGAGACAGTTGAGAGCAAGCTCTCTTTTTCAATGCCGCCCTGATTACATTAAACACATACAAGGAACATGATACGACAAAACATAAAATCAAGTACGAAGTCATAAGATCCCAAATTAAAAACAAGACTACAAGAAACATGTACCGTCCACACGGAGCAACCTTCTACTGTAGCCTTGAACCTCTCCAGAGAGACAAGCTGCTCCAGCTTTAGGGAGGCCTGCAGTCTGTTCCACCTCTCGGGTTCATAAATACTAAAGGCAGACTTTCCTGCATTGGTGTGACACCGAGGTACGTTCAGTCTTTTATGAGATTGTGACCTAGTCTCCTAGTTCCATGTCTCTAAAACTCAAAAGTGCCGACAAGTATAATGGCAGCTTGCCAGACAGTGCTTTAAAAATCAAGAAAAGAGAATGTTGTTCTCTTCATATAGCAAGAGACGGCCATCCAGCTTGACTATACAGAACACAGTGATGCGTGAGAAACCCTCACCAGTGATAAAACACAGAGCACTATGATAGACTGCATCAAGAGGTTTGAGAGACGTGGGTGAGGCATGCATACTGCCCAGTATACACAACATCACCATAGCCAAAGACACATCATACTGATCATTTTCCTGCTAACAGAAGAAAAACAGGATTTAGGAATCTCTCCCCTTAGCTTCTTGGTGAGATGTTCCACATGGGTCTGGAACGATCGCCTACTATCCAGCCAAATACCCAGGTATTCATAGGAGTCAACTATTTCTATTTGCATCCCTGGAGAGTGTGTATACCTATACTACTGGCATCAGTCCCATGAGACCTGGAAAACAACATACATTTTGTCTTGTTGGAATTCAGGACAAGCTTAGAGACAGCTAGAAAGCATCAGAAGCAGACTGCAGATTTGCAGCGGCCGTTCTAAGAGTGGGTCCTGCACTGTAGGACTGTGTCTCTGCATTATAATGGACAGAACAGTGTGGGAAGGGGGGCACAATGTTATTAATATAACTAGTAAATAAAGGTGGATCCAAATGGACCCCAATGGGACCAATTTACAAGAGAGCTTGATTTAAACTCATCAGCAACAACAGCTTGAGTCCTCCCAGTAAGATAATTTGAGAACCAGTTAACCGATAGCTTGTGTAGACCTATGGAGGAGAGTATATTTAATAGAAAGCTGCGATGTACTGTATCAAACGCCTTAGACAGGTTTATCAAAAGTGCAGTGCAGTGCCGGCGATTATCACGATTGCAGACTATACACTCCGAAAAGGGAGTCCTCAGCGATTAGTTCATCCCCCTGACCAATCACAGCATTTAACATCGCAGTCAAAGGACACTGATTGGCCCGGTTGGAATTCCAACCGGGAAATCACTCTGGAAGAGAGCTTTTCCAGACACCTGTATCGCATTTCGAAAATTAAAGTGGGTGTGCGATTCAGGGGCAGAGGCCAGGCGAGTCATGTTTTAGGTAACAATTTAACTGCTGAACCACATCCTACAGTATACAGTTCACAAACCGTTTTGACTGTGCTATTGTGACACAACACACATGTTCATATTAAACTGAAAACTACTGTTGCTCGATGGCCTATATACTGGCGCAACATGGCGCTGGCATTGGCTCCCCTGCCCACCTGGAACACGCCCTGGGCGTCGGCGGCCACGGCGGCGTGCAGCGGCGTCCTGCCCATGTTGTCCTGGACGTTGGCGTCGGCGCTGGCCTCCAGGAGGCGCTTGGCGGCGTCGGAGCGGGCGTAGCGGGCGGCCAGGTGCAGCGCGGTCTCGCCGGTGCGGTCCGTCTGGTTGTGGAGGTTGGCGCCCTGGTAGATGAAGTCGTTGATGACGTTGGCCGAGGCGTCCTCCTCCTCCTCGCTGTTCCCCGTCTCCAGACCTCCGCCGCTGCACGAGGCGATCATCAGGGGGGTGAACCCGTCTAGAGAGAGGGAGAGAGAGAGAGAGGGAGAGAGAGAGGGAGAGAGAGAGAGGGAGGGAGAGAGAGAGAGAGAGGGAGAGAGAGAGAGAGAGAGGGAGAGAGAGGGAGAGAGAGGGAGAGAGAGGGAGAGAGAGAAGGAGGGGGAGAGAGAGAGGGAGGGAGACAGAGAGAGGGAGAAAGAGAGACAGAGAGAGAGAGGGAGAGAGAGAGAAAGAGAGACAGAGAGAGAGAGAGAGAAAAGGATCATACTGAGTACCAGGGGAGCCACCATCTTGGCAGCGGGATGCATAGTGCAGGGTCAGCAATACCCCGGCCCCGCCCAGAAGCCCCTGCTACCAACACCAGAGCTGCACTTCAAAGCGCTGGGAAGATCAAAAAAACAAAGCAACAAACAAATCGAACGTGGATTTGACCGTCTTCGGCCGCGTTGGATCATCACGGTTCTCCGGTTTCGATAACAGATTGGGATCGAGCCCAGCGGTCTGAGGGGGAGCGGAGCCGGGGGAGACCCCGCCTAGTGAGAGCCAAGAAGCTGGGAGAGAGAGAGAATGATCCATCTTTTGAAAAGCAGCTCAGCTAGTCGACGTGGACAACTTTCTCTCCTCTTCAAAAGGAGAGCCAGGGCCCAGATCTGGCAGGTTTGGTCGATTGAGGTGCATCGATCTCATTCCCCAACAAAAAAGTGTGCGCGCTCTAGTTTCTAAGGACTGTACTTTTGATTTTCATAAATATTCTTCAGGGGCTTTGTCAGTTCTGGTAAAAGTGTATTCTTGTATTTGAGGCCTTTATTGGCTGCATTAATAAAGTATATGGAGAGGATTCCTGGTCAGATGCTGGATGTGAAGAGGAATCAGAGATCTCCCTGAGGCCTGGGGCTTCCAGACGGCTCTTTGAAGAAGATCCCTTCACCCTGAGGAAATGGGGCTTTGGTAACTCCTACACACACACACGCACGCACACACACGAACGAACGATCGCGCAGACACACGCGCGCACATGAGCGAGCGCAGACACGCACAGGCACAGAAACACACGCGCGAAGGCGCACAGAAACACACACGCACGCATGAGGGCGCACATGAACGCACACACACACATACAGTACACACACACGCACACACGTGCACAGACACAAACACAAGCATGTGCGCACACTCACAAACAGGTGCACACAGACAGACATTCATACACAGATACCTGCACAGATACCTGCACAGACACACACAAACAAACAAACAAACACACACAAACACACAGCTACCATGGGAATAAATGTGCTGATTTTTGGAACAAATACAAAGTCAACAATGTCCTCAACTAAATAAAAAAAGCTTAGGGAATTATCTATTTATAATTAGGGAATTATCTATATAAGAACATGTTTTGAATATGATTCATTCATTTCTTAATTATTAAGAAAGCCTACATTCTGGGTCAAAGCACAAATCTCCCATCCAGTCTGACACAAAACAGCAGTAATTCCCGTCAAATCTCACTGTCAACTTGTCTTCACTTGAATCTCCGTTGCTCTTGAATGATCAGACAGCAAACTGCAATAAAAGCTTGTGATATAAAGGCGTTATTGATTACCACCGCCAGCGCTCTCCTAAGCAGCCTAAAGGCTGTCATGACCCGCACTCCAGCCGGTCCCCCCTAACGAGACGCCGCGCACACACACACACACACACACACACACACACACACACACACCTGGCCCGCGGACGTTGACGTCCATGCAGTCGCTCTCCATCTCTCCCTGGGGGGGCGTGGGGGCGAGGGAGGGTATCCGCAGGTCGGCGGCGTCCAGGTGCTGCTGGGTCCACTGGCGGTGGTCCGTCTGCCCGTCCGCGTCCAGCATCGCCTGCTCCTCGCACTGCTAGAGAGGTCAGACGCCACGCGTTACAACACCCGCTCTCTCCGCCTGAACCCCGGGAAGACTAGCCGTTGTTCTGCAACCGCTAACCGGGCTCCGAAATAAACAAACATCTGTATAATTACATCTTAAGAATATTTTTTTTTGTGTATTTTTTCCAAGTATTTGACATTTTGATTAGCATCGATGGATTAGTGGAAATAAACAGCGCGAGGCCGTTTCCCTGGAAGACGTCCTGAGGTAAATCCCGTCCGGCGGCAGACGCGGCGCCGCGTCCCGTGAGCTCACCCTGAAGCGCTTGGCGTCGGTCAGCTCCTCCTCCCCCCAGTCGTTCTGAGTGTCTTCCATCAGGGAGATGTTGGAGGAGTTCTTCAGTGGCCTGCGGTCGCCGGGAGAGACAAAAATCCCAGATGAAAGTCCCCGTTGAGGTGAGCGCTGCTCTGTCCGGGGCTTGGCGCCTCAGCCAGTGGTGGTGCACCAATGTTAGAAACAAAAGCATTGATTGAGCCCCGGCCCCCACCCCCCACACCTCCTCAGCTCAAACAATTCAATTAATGCACCGTTACCTAAAGCTGACGTGTAGTAATTATTGTTAAGGACTCCCCTCCCACATCTGTCATCTTAAAGCTCCCCCCCCCCCCCCCCCCCCCCCCAAAAACATTTGACTAATCCGCACGGCCCTGCAAAGACCGCCGAGACGTCCCGCGACCGGCGACGCGAACCCCGTCCCCCGGCTTTCCACGCCACTTACTTCAATCCCACAGAATCCTCCCCGACCGGCTCGCGTCTCTTCTTCTTGCTGGGCTCGCTGGTCTTGAAGCCCTCGGGGAACCACAGCTGGCCGTGCTCACGGCGCCGCCGCCGCGACGCCACCATGCCCACGCCCAGGAAGGCCAGCAGGGCCAGCCCGGCCAGGACCAGGTAGAGCGGGTAGAGCGCCGGCGTCGTCGGGCGGTCCGTTTCGCCTGGAGGAGGAGGAGTGGGGGAAGAGAGAGGGGACAGCATGTCAGGGTTCTGGCTGGGCGGAACCGAACCACAACCCCCCCCGCGCCCGCCCCCCCCTAGCCTAGGACGGCGGCGGCGGATACCGCTCCAGCGCGTGAACCCGCGGTCTCGTCCATCCGCAACCAGCAGCAGAGCCAGAATGAGCCCCCGTCACGTTTGTCAAACCAGGGCGTTCCGTCTTGTCTGTTCACTAATCAGAATTGCTAACTGGTCCTCATAAAAAAAAGAGAAAAAAAAAAGAGTCGGCTAAAAAAAAAAAAAAAAAAAAGGAGTGAAAAAAGCAGCAGCCCGGGGACCAGGAGACAACTTCACCACTCCTTCTTTAAGGGAAGAAAAGCAGGGGGTGGGGGGGGGGGATTAATGAACTTCAAATTACTGCACGCGCTTTAAGCTGTAAAGACGAAGGATTTATTAGGATTTTCAAGATAACAAAGACTCCCAACTTCTAGCACACTCCCGATCAATTTTTCCCTTTCTCTTTTTTTCCCCCGCTAACGATTTTGAAATGATAAACTCTCCCAACCTGAATCCTTGGAGAGGCATTAAGTCCCGGTATTACACACAGTGAGGTGAAGGTTGCAGCAGCCTCGCAACGTGGGATGGTGTGTGTGTGTGTGTGTGTGTGTGTGTGTGCGCGCGCGCGTGCGGGAGAGAGATGCAGAGGGAGAGAGAGAGGGAGAGATAATTGTATGTGGCTGTAGATAGTAGGGGGTTGGTTGAGTTGATTTAAGGCAATTAACCATTTCAGAGCCTGAAGCCAATGGATTTGCACGCTGACAGCAGGATTGATTGTTTAGTCCATATAATTCACAATCAAATTTGTTCCATTGTTGAATAACAAATACACAATCAAAGAGCCCCCCCCCCACCACTGCCTTCTGGTGTTGGAGGTGGAGAGTTAGGGCCTGGCCTGGGGCATGGATGTCCTCAGTGTGTGTGTGTGTGTTACGGTGTTCCAGGTGTGGCGTTAGGGGTGTGAATCCTCATCAGGACCCGGTACTATCGGGTGTTCTCACCCGGGCGCTGGACGGAGGAACTTAATGTGAACAGACCCGATGACGTAGGGGATGTTGAGGAACTTACTGTGAACGGACCCGATGACGTAGGGGATGTTGAGGAACTTACTGTGAACGGACCCGATGACGTAGGGGATGTTGAGGAACTTACTGTGAACGGACCCGATGACGTAGGGGATGTTGAGGAACTTACTGTGAACGGACCCGATGACGTAGGGGATGTTGAGGAACTTACTGTGAACGGACCCGATGACGTAGGGGATGTTGAGGAACTTACTGTGAACGGACCCGATGACGTAGGGGATGTTGAGGAACTTACTGTGAACGGACCCGATGACGTAGGGGATGTTGAGGAACTTAATGTGAACGGACCCGATGACGTAGGGGATGTTGAGGAACTTAATGTGAACGGACCCGATGACGTAGGGGATGTTGAGGAACTTACTGTGAACGGACCCGATGACGTAGGAGATGTTGAGGAACTTACTGTGAACGGACCCGATGACGTAGGGGATGTTGAGGAACTTACTGTGAACGGACTCGATAACGTAGGGGATGTTGAGGAACTTACTGTGAACGGACCCGATGACGTAGGGGATGTTGAGGAACTTACTGTGAACGGACCCGATGACGTAGGAGATGTTGAGGAACTTACTGTGAACGGACCCGATGACGTAGGGGATGTTGAGGAACTTACTGTGAACGGACTCGATAACGTAGGGGATGTTGAGGTTGCCGCTGGATGCCAGGGCTCCCAAGAAAGCCGCTACATCAGTGGCGCTCTGGAAACACTCGGACGACTGCTGGAAGCACTGGCGGTTATCGATCTCCAGGTAGACGATGGATCTGAGGGGTGGAGGACAGAGCTGAGGTCAGAGGTCAGGCGTCCCTAAACCCAGCCACGTCATCCAGCCTGAACACGTCAGATGGCTCGACACTCAGACTGAACTGCCGTTTCGTTTCACTTCATTATTCCGTCTGAACAGGCTCCCATTGCAGCCGTTTTCTGAGATGGGCGTTGCTGAAGAGGGAGTCCTCAGCGATTAGTTCATCCCCCTAACCAATCACATTGCACAGTTTAATTCTGTCATCGCATTCAAAGGACGCCGATTGGCCTGGTTGGAATTCCAACCGGGAAATCCCTCTGGACAAGAGCCTGAATGTGGGTGTGAGATTCAGGGGCTGGAGCCAGGCTCGAGTCTGTCATCATATAAACTACAAATTACCTAAATGACATGAATAACAAATGACAAACTATTAATTATACAATAAGAATTCTAGAAACACAACCAGGCATTTAACGTGATAACAGAAGAATGTGCCGTGTTGCAGATTGAATCTTAGCACTCGTGCACGGTGCATGTTTTTCTAAAGCTGTGTGAAGACCCCACAGTGAATTTTAGAAATCGCTGTGCCAAAGAGTGGGCTACAAAGACGCAGTTTTCACTGACGTCTTCGTTGACTGTTCCGTCACGATTTATCATAGCAATATAGAAATATTTAAATGCTTAAAACGCTGCATAAAAAAAGGTTTAAACCTCTATCAGCCAAACCCCTGGTAACCCTCACCCTTTAATCTGGAAACCTCACCTTTTAATCTGGAAACCATTTCATCTGGAAACCCTTTCATCTGGAAACCCTCACCCTTTAATCTGGAAACCATTTAATATAGAAACCCTTTAATCTGGAACCCTAACCCTTTAATCTGGAAACCATTTAATCTGGAAACCCTTTAATCTGGAACCCTCACCCTTTCATCTGGAAACCCTCACCCTTTAATCTGGAAAACATTTAATCTGGAAACCCTTTCATCTGGAAACCTCACCCTTTAATCTGGAAAGGCTTTAATCTGGAAAGGCTTTAATCTGGAAAGCCTTTAATCTGGAAAGCCTTTAATCTGGAAAGCCTTTAATCTGGAAAGCCTTTAATCTGGAACCCTCACCCTTTAATCTGCATGTGGTCCAGCTCCCGCCTCCACCTCCCGGTCATCTCCTGCAGGCTCCTCCTCGCCAGACGCAGCGCCTTCGCCGGGACGTCCGCCCAGGAGTGGGCGGCCGAGCGCTTGATCATGTTGTGTTTCCTCAGCTCGCCCTCGCTGCCGTAGTAGGGGTAGACCATCAGCTGGCCCTGGGCGTCCCGCCTGAACACCACGTTGGTGTGCAGGACGCGGCTGAGCTCGCGCAGGAAGCCGAACGAGTTGTTGTGCAGCTGCTCGGGCAGGATGTGCACCACCAGGACCAGGCGGCCGGCGGCCATCTTCTCCGGCACGTTGTTGGCGCAGTCCAGGCCGTCCCACTCGCACTCGGCGTTGTTGCAGCCCTGGTCGCAATGGCCGTCTGCGTAGTGGTCCTTACAGTACTGGTCATACAGGGGGCTGGACGCAGGGGAGGACAGGAAACACGCCGTTTTAGAACTTAATCAGACTTTCCCAGAAGACTGTTGGGAAGTTATATTCTAAAGGAGGTATGTATTCATTTGATTAAATAATTTTAGCATTTTATCCTGTTTTAACAATAAATTGTATGTATTTAATGGATTCCTGTAGTCAAATGGTGGAAATTGAAAATTATGAAACGTCAATAATTATTTTTAAA